>NC_092499.1:128206712-128509037 GCF_047511675.1 Marmota flaviventris
CACAAGTTATTCGTCACCCCCCGGTTATTTTGCTGCAGCCGGACTGCGGCAAAAACAAATGCTGTCCTCTGAGACACAAGAGAGAATTATGAGGTTTCTGTGAGTATATCACAGAATATGGAAGAGGACATGCAGGCACAGGTGAATATGTATGTGTGTGTAATACTGAAATGTTTCCTCAAGACCTTCTCAGTGGTCCATATTACCTATTGCTAGAACTTACCTGGCATGCCTGATCCAGTCCACCTGACCTTTGTCATTTACCTGTGATCCCTTCTCTTGGGTCAGTGGAAAAATTGCTGTACATGCAGAGTGGCACTTTTGTACTCTTTGTTTCTTCATTCCAGAGTAATATGGTGGTGAATGTAATAAGCTTTGGGAAAAAAAATGTGTTCTATAAGTAACTTAGTAAAAGACAGTTATTCTGCACAAATATAATCAATTTTAAAAAAGAATGCTCAAAACTGATACATGCACATTTAAGGAAATTAATTGCAAGAAATGTTATTATTCATTATTAACTCAGTAATCATTACTCTTAATATTCATTAATTTTCACAGAGTGATGCAGAGTATTGAATAACCAACAGGAAAAAAAACCCGCCAAATTCACATATAACACAACATCATTTCTAGCTGGATCAGAGATCTAGACCTAAATTTTAAAACAATACAATACAGTATTTGGTATGTAATTTAGCAAAATATATGCATGACTTTGGGGTAGTGATAATTATTACACTAAAATTAATAAGTAACCACATACAAGAACAATTATCAAACATACTCAATGTGAGCAAAGACCAGACACAGACCGAAGTAAACTCCTTTTCTTTCTTGTAGGGGTTTTGCTGACATTTAGAAGTACACAATTCAATAGAGTGACAGTTTTCTCTAATTGCAAGATGTTTCATTTGGATCAATTGAAAAATGCATTTTATTCAAAATGAAAGAGTAAAATTTTTTGAACTGACAAATAACTTTTATAACTTTGATTTTTTTTTTTTTTTTACAATATTGGGAATTAAGGGCTGGAGAATGGCTCAGTAGTAAAGTAGTTGCCTAGCATGTGTGAGACCCTGAATTCAATCCCAGCACCTTCAAAACAAAAAACAAAACAAAAACTCAGGGTGCTCTCCCACTGAAATATATTCCAAGTCCTTTTCTATTTTTTTAATGTTGAGACAGGGTTTAACTTCCCCAGGTGGCCTTAAACTTGTGATACTCCTCTCTCAGTCTCCCAAGTTGCTGAAATTATATACATGCACCATAATGCCCAGGTACCTTAGAACTTTTATCTCAAATTTATTGAAAATAACCATTTTGAGCTTACGGTAATGTAGATATTTATCTTGAATCACTCCTATGTTTACCTGAGATGGAAAAAAACACACATATTGATCATATTATTATGCATTATATTAATAAAGGTATTATAATATCCTTTCATTGAGATGAAACTCTCCTGAATCACATTTTAACTCATCTTACCAATGATGTTCCCCATCTTATCATTCTTTCTGTTAATCAGAATCACTGGTGATTGGGCATTTCTTGAGAGGTTTGTTTCTTTCCAGTCTATAGAAACCACTTCTGCAAGGTTTGATGTTACAGTATAATCAGAAGTTGACAAGGTGTGTGTGTGTGTGCATGTGTGCATGTGTGCGTGTGTGTGTAGCAATTAGATAAAGATAATTTATAATTTATTTTTTTAAAAAAAGAAGTTTCAGCCCTAATTCATGTGTGTGCACAAAGCACAATCACAATATGTGACATGCATTCTAGCCAACAGTGTTTCTATATTGTCGATTTCAAGATATCTATATTGGAAATATCTATATTAGAAAGAATTTGAAGTGTACCTGGTAGGATTGATGGAATACTTCACTTTCTCTGTGACTGACCATTTCTCATGATTCTAGGCTTTATGATGTCTCATCTGCCATATTATCAACTACTGAGAAAATATTCTAAAATATTATTTCATGTAAGTTGATCAACTCTATTTACCTTTCATCTGGGAATAAAGACAGAGTTATTAGTGAATTACTAGAATTTCCTATTTAAATATAGTGAATGCTAATAATATTATGTTGTTTTTTCATCCATTTTGAATACATATCTAACTTGGTCATATCAGAAATTTATTTAGTCATCCATGAAACAGATTATAGTTGTCTTCCCCCTCCACTAAGGAGTTTGGAGGAAAAAATGAACTACAAACTATTTCACATAAGAATAAAACAAATTTCTAGTATAAGCTTATAGTAATATAGATATTTATTTTATATCACTCCATACAACCACCTTATGGTGACCACTTCCTGGGGACATGTAGATGTTGTACTTTACTGGTCTTCTGGCTCCCATTCCCCATATGGATGATGAGAGATCCCAATGACCCCTTCTCATACACAGGGTGACTTCACATAAAATGTGCTTGCTTCCTGGAAATCACCAATTATGACTCTCCCTGAGAAACCTGCTCAGGAAATATCCTGCGCTATATGAAGGCTATAGCTCACTGGTGTCTTCTGTTTCTCTCTTTTCTCACTGCTCCTCTGTTTTGGGGGTTATGTCTCACTTCTTGACATCTCACAGACTTTGTGGGACATGCTGTCTGTCCACTTTTCACTGAGATCTAGCAATGAATAATCTGTGTTGCCTCCTCTGTACTTCATGTTACCGACACCCTTAAAGTAACTGCTTTTCCAGGTAAGGCTCTCCTAGATAGTGTCTATTTTGGTTAGGAATAAAGTGAACATAGATTATACCAAAGCCAAAAGCATATCTCTTATATAAATAAGATTCCTCTGTGAATGAACCTTGACACGGGTGAGACATTGTGGCATAAGGTCATCCAGCAGAATAAAGAAGCACACCATCATATGGATTAGCTTTTATATCACTGTGATCAAAAGATGTGTCAAGAAAAATTAAAAGAATAAAGGTTTGTTTTGGCTAATGGCTTCAGAGGTTTAGTCCACAAATGGCTAAATCCATAGTTTGGGGCCCATGGTGAGGCAAAACATCAGGGTGAAAATGTGTGGCAGAAGAAAGCAGCCAGGACATCAGGACTTGAAACAAGGAAGAAGAGAGAACAGGAGAGGGAGGGCAGAAGGTGGAGGGAGAGGGGAGAGAAACAAACAGAGAGTGCTCCACTAACCTTGGATAAAAGGTGATGTCCCCCTCATCTAGCTCCTCCAGCCACACCCTGTTACCATCCAGTTAATCCATCAGTAGATAGATAACACTGATTAAAGCTCCCATAACTTGATCATTGTAGACCTCTTCTCCTCCACTAAGGAGCTTGGGAGGAAGAAATGAACTACAAACTATTTCATGTATGAATAAAACAAATTTCCAGTGTAAGCTTATAGTAATGTAGAATATAGAAAATATTTCAGAACATTAGGGCACTGACTTACACATGAGGTTTTAGGGGACACCTCATATCTAAACTGCAACAACCATGAAAGGCACATTGTAAACACATAGAACCAAACTCAGACTAATCCAATCAGGCTAGGGTAGAGTTTATGGCCACTGGTGAGGAAACTAAAAACCAAATTAGAAATAAATATATCTCAACATTATTTAATGCAAATCTAATAAACTATGGTTCAAAAAATCATCCAGAAGAAATATAGAATTGACAAATTTAATTATAACAGGGTTTTCTAAAGGGCTTGAAGGTAAGTGTTGTCTTTTGAATTCTTGAGAAATAAAATCTGATTGAAGAATATATTTTCTAATTGTGAAACTATTTATGCTCCCTGTTATTACTGACATTCGTCTGAGCTTCTCATTTCAAGTACAAAATTGCACTCTTAAGAAACAACAACAACCACAAAAAAAATAAATAAATAAAACATTCCAGTGGGAATATCAGTGGGAAGCTGCAAGTACTTTGCCTGGCAATAACAAGAAATAGAGCTTTCTGAGAGTTGGGAAGATGGTAGAATTGAGCTAGCCAGCAAGTACTGAACTCCTCCCAACACAGAAAGGAGACAGCAAAGAAAAACCAGAATTGACACATGTATGACAAAGTAAATGCTCCAAGACTCTAAAGTTGAAAACCTGGAGAGAGTGGAAGAAGGTCAGGAGTAGAAAACAAACTCAGAGTTTTTTTTAACACCAAACCAGAACCTGGGGTTGAGAAGAGTGGCAGGGAGAACAGAAGGAGAAAGAGAGAAAGGGGTAAGCAGAATATCTCTTAAGATCACCCACTAAAAAAGAGTTGAAAAGACAGAATTTAAACCATGATGCTAACAGAATGGTCCTTAAAACAGCACAAACAGCCTATATCCAAATTGTGAAAAGAAAACAGAGCCAGAGGTCTGCAGCCATCTAGTGGAATCCTCAGCAGACTGTTTACCTGCTGCATCACATATAGCCAACATTCATCTTTTCAGGCCCAGACACCTGCCAATTAAACCTGAGAAAACTCCCTGGTTGTCGGACTTCTTAAGAATCTAGTCAGAAAGAACTCCCAGAAGGACCACTACTATCCCCAAATCACCGAAACCCCCTCTCCTTTACCCTCACCACAAACAAAAAGAATAAATGGGCTGCTGGGGACATGTGCTGGGAAGTGCACCTAGCCCAGCTCTGCAACTAAGACAAGGACAGAAAGCCCTGTGCAGTGTCTGTTTGCTCAACTCAGACAGAGACATCTATGAATCAGTTTGATCCCTGAACAAAGGCAAGAAGATTAATCATGCCTGGACCATGGGGGAAGGGCACTGTGGGGAAACTAAGGACAGTCTCCATGATTATGGGGCCACACCAGAGGGAAGCTGCCTGAATATCCAGTAACGTGATTCTGCAATCTGTATACGGGATAAAAATGGGAGTTCATAACCCACTTGAATCAAAGTGTGAAATATGATATATCAAGAACTATGTAATGTTTTGAACAACCAACAATAAAAATTTAAAAAAAAAGACTCCATGGAAAATTACCAGTGAACTCAGCCAGAAGGGGCTGCTCCCAGCCTTAACTGGTTTATAGCCTGACCTGCAATCACAACACACAAGTGAAAACACATTACTTGGTATTTGTGGGACTCTGCATCAGACTTAGTAAACAGAGGGAATCAACAGCCACCATTCACAACCTGGGGCAGTTGAAACTAGAGTTTAGGTAAACCATCTGAGATCCTCCATTATGGGACAACAGAGAGTGGCTTTGGCCAGGGAAATAGTTCTGTACCACAGAACAATAGTGAAAAACCCACAACCTGAATCCCTGCACTCACATATAGCCAACAAGATCTTGACTATCATGAAAAGAATCCTGTTAGAGAGGAGCAAATGAATGGTGACCCATAGCAATCTCAGGGACATTCCACAGCCTGCATCCTGCACACAACAGAAAAAAGCAGCCACAACACTGCACCCTTTAAGCAATCAGCTGCAGGCCCTTGAGCTAACAAACCAGAAGCAGGTTCTTAGCAACTGGGAAGTTGTTTCTGATAACCCTGTAACTCAGGAGAGATCCACAAAGACTGATGGACATCTGTCAGATGTCCAAACCACAAGAAAAACCAAATGAAGATTCAATGACAATTTTCTTCTCCTTGGGATGGTTTACAAATGGAAAAGAATAGAGAAAAACAAAGACAAAAACCAACATAAATGCATTTATGTGAAACTAGACAAAGATCCTGAAAACATATGTTGGAGAGAATATAGCCTTTTTCACAAATGGTGCTGGGAAAACTGGAAATCCATACGTAGTAGAATGAAATTTAACCCCGATCTCTCAGCCTGTACAAAATTCAACTCAAAATAAATCTCCACATCATGTATAACCACAAATCTTGGAATGTAATTAGAATAAGATACACTGCATGTTTATATAGATGTGAAAATATAATCTATAGTCATGTATAACTAAACAGAAAAAAATTAAAAAGTGATTCAAAGATGTAGGAATTAGACCAGAAACCCTACATATACTAGAAAAAAAATCCAGGACCAATATTCTAAGAAGTCATCTCAGAAATTGACAATCAAATTAAACAGCTTCTTCACAGCAAAGGAAACAATTGAGAGTGTGAGGAGTAAGCCAACAAGATGGCATAAAATTTTTGCCACCTGCTCCATAGAGAGGTCACTGAATATTCAGAATATACACAACACTGAATTAACACCAAAAAAGCAAATGACAAATCAATAAATGGGGAGTAGAACTAAACATATACTTCTCAATTGAAGAAATACAAATGGCCAACAAATACATAAAATCCTGTTCAAAATCTTTACCAATTAGGGAAATACAAATCAAAACCAGATTGAGATTTCATCCCACTACAGTCAGAATGACAATTATCAAGAATATAAGTAACACTAAACATTGGCAAGGATGTGGGGAAAAAGGCATATTCATACATTATTGGTGGAACAGCACATTAGTGTAACCAATCTGTAATGCAGCATGGAGATTCCTCAAAAAACTAGGAATCAAACCACCATACAACCCTACTATTCTACTCCTTGAAACATATATCCAAACAATTTAAAATCAGCATACTACTATAATGGAGCCACATCAGTATTTACAGAAGCACTATTCACAATAGCCAAGCTATTGAGCCAACCTAAGTGCCCTTCAACAGAAGAATAGATTTAAAAAGGTAGAACATATACACAATAGAGTATTACTCAGCCATAAAGAAGAATGACTTTATGGCATTTGGTGGTAAATGACTGGAACTGGAGTCTATATTGTTAAGTGAAATAAGCTAGTCCCGAAAGTCAAAAGTAGAATATTTCCTTTAATGTGAAGAAGTTAATCCAATATAAGGGGAGGGGGTAAAAAAGAATAGAAGAAAAATCAGTGGAATACTTAAACAGGTATAAAGGAGGGATGGGATAGGGAAAGATAGTGGAATGAATCTGACCTAGTTTTCCTATGTACATATATCAATATATCACAGGGAATCTCACTATCACGCATATCCATAAGACACTAATTGAAAAAGAAACAACTATAACTACATAGCAAAAAGATCAACAGAATAGAGGGAAGGGAATTCAGGGAAGGGTCAGGGGAAGGTAAGGAAGAGTACTAAGGACTGAAATAAAACAAATTAAAATAAATTATGATTTTCAAATAATGTCAAAATGAATATTATTGTTATGTATAACTTAGAAAAAATAAAGAAAGAAAATAAATAGAGCTTTCAGAGACATTGAGACACAGGCACCTTTAAAAAAATTTACTGGGGAAGAAGAAAGTCCCTGAACTTCATGGTATTTTCCTGAAGCAGGTGCATGTGTGTTTGAATGATGGCTAATAAGATGCTATTCTTTTCTCTCCCTACTTGACAATTTATTGGTTTAACTTGGTTGTTCATGTCAGGATTTTCATGCAAATATGAAAATTTTTACGTTTTTATTTTAATTAAATTTTGTCTTACAGAAAGTTTCAGAGACAGTATGAGTATTTAAACTCTTTCTACTGTTAATATCATGCTAATAATGTTAATCTGGGATACCTTATTATATTTAGCAGAACTTGTACTGTTTATTTATTGCTATTTAAAACTGGCTTTTATCTTATTGCCTCAAAACCACACACATTACTCACAATTACTCAGGTTCAGGAATCCAGATATAGATGTCGGAGCACGTTAAATCTGGAGTTGGGAAAGATCCACTCTAAGCTTATGTGACTACTATTAGGATTCAACTCCTTCCCGACTGAGGTAATTTCACTGGAAAATACCAAAGCAGAATTCTCAAGAAAATACTAGGAAACAAAAAAAAATATGAGCAACATATTAAAAAAATAGTACAAAATAACCAAGTTGTATTTATCTCAAAAATGAAATATTGGTTCAACACAAAAAAACAAAAAGTGAAACAGAATATATTAATAGAATAAAGAACAAAACCCTTAAGATCAGCTTTAATGATACAGAAAAAAACATTTCACAAATCGAAAACACATTCATAGTTAAAACACTTAAAAGCTTAGACATTAAAAAGAACATGTGTATATGTGTAATCCCAGTGGCTCAGGAGGCCAAGGCAGGAGGATTGTGAGCTCAAAGCCAGCCTCAGCAAAAGCAAGTTGCTAAACAACTCAATGAGACCCTGTCTCAAAACAAAAAAAAAAAAAAAAAAAAAACAAGCCAAGCCTTGGGATGTGGTTCAGTGGACAAGTGCCCTGAGTTCAATCCCCAGTACCGCCTACCCCCCAAAAAGAATGTTCTTCCCCTAAAAGACCAATTATATAAAAAATAGCATTATGTGATATCATGAAAGTCTCTGTCATTTTCTCAAGATTAGAAACACAAGGATATTTTTGTAGTCAGAATTTTGTGTCACTGCAACTAAAAAACTCCTTTGTATCCCCACACTTTTTCCTTCCTAATTTATTTTTATCTCATCTTCCCATTGAAATTAGTGCACTATCACTTATGCTTAATCTTTATAATCTATTCTATATTATTTCGTACCCACATTTCTCCTTAGCCAATAGAATTGTAGAGACCATTAGTAATAATGTTTACAAAATGTTGATGTATGGTTTGCTCTTAAACTACCACTGCTACTGGTAGTACTTTCTCTTCTCAAAGAGGTACTGGGAGTTGAAATGAATACTTAGATTATGTTGATTAGATATGTAGAAGCTAAGAGATATCCCAACCCCAGGTTTATTATAAACCCAGAACTATTCACTAAAAATTCCTAAAATAACAGAGGAAGAGATTGCCATCCCAATATGTGCAAAAACAGAAGACCTCAAAAAATATGATGAGCTAGACATGGTGGTACATGCCTATAATCTCAGAAGCTCAGGAGGCTTAGACAGGAGGATCACAAGTTTTAGGCCAGACTCAGCAACTTAGTGAGGACCTAAGCAACTTAGTAAGACCCTGTCTCAAAACAAAACAAAACAAAAAAATACAAAAGAGCTGGGATGTGGCTCAGTCATTGAGCGCACCCGGGTTCAATCTCTGGTACCACCCCACCTCACCAAAAAATTAAAAATAAAAAAGGAAAAATAATAAACAGGGCCAGTTATCTGTTACCTTCATGAGACTTACCTCACAGGTAAAGACGTACATAGAATGTAAGTTTAAGGAAGGCAAGCAGGAATAGCTATTCTTACTTCCAAAAAAGCAGGTTTTAAACTGAAATTAATCACAAGAAACAAATGATGTCACCTCACATTGGTAAAAAAGAACACTTAAAGAAGTTATAAGAATAGAAAATATTTATGCTCTAAATGCCAGTGAGCCTAATTCCAAAATGCAAACACTTCTCAAAATACTGACTTGTAATATAATACACTAATATAATACTACTTGGAAATTTCAACAAAGCAAAACTGTCTACATTCTTTTATAAATGGTATTAATCTCAGTAATGCACTTTTCTTTCAATATACAAAAACAATTAATGCATTGTGCTATATTAGTAGCATAAAACACAAAGCCACATGAATCTCAAAAGATGCTAAATAAGTACTTAACCTTTAGGAAAGGTAGTAGAATACAACAGTTACTAATATGGCATTATGTAAAAAGGTGGATGTGTAACTGATGTGATTCTGCAATCTGTATTTGGGGTAAAAATGGGAGTTCATAACCCACTTGAATCTAATGTATGAAATATGATATGTCAAGAGTTTTGTAATGTTTTGAACAACCAATAAAAAAAAAAACCCATTCAAGCAAGGTGTGAGAGAACATACCTGTAATTACAGTAACTCAGGAGGCTGAAGCAGAAGGATCACAATTTTGAGGCCAGACAGCAACTCAGTGAGATTCTCAGCAAGGCCCTTTTCTCAAAACAAAAAGTTAAATATACAATGTAGCTCAGAGGTAAAGTGTCCCTGGGTTCAATCCCCAGCAAAGCAAAAAACAAAGCATTCATGATAAAATCTTGCAATAAATTAGTCATAAAATATCTCCAACAAAACAAGGATCCATGAAAAATTGAGTTTTCCTGAAAGGCTGAGTAATTTCCCCAAGTTTAGACACAAAACAAGGATGTCTACTCTTACCACTTCTACTCAAAATTGTGCCAGAGGTAGTGATCACAGCAATTTGGCTAGGAAAAAAAAATGGACATTCAATTTAGAAACAATCTCATATTCTCTGTTTATAAATTACATGAATCTTGTATACAGAAACAACTAGTTATTCTAATTTATTAGACATTGCATCAAAGATCATTAAGGTTGCCTAAGTTCAACCTAGAAAGATCAATATCATTTCTATGTACTATCAATTAATATCTAAAATGAAACTCAGAATTCCACTTAACACATCAAAATATTTATGAATAAATTTAACAAGGAAAGTGTAAGATGTTTACACTGAATATTAGACTTACTAAATGAAATTAGTAAAATCTTACACAAATGGACTATATGATACTAATCGCTTAGAAAGCTTGATAAGATGATAATACTTTTCAAGTTAATGTATAGACTATTATATACTTGTCCAAGTTAATTCTAAAATTCATACATATATGCAATATATCCATAAGCCAAAACAATTTTGAGAGAGAATAAGATAGTTGGCATAGTATATTCATACTTCATACTTCATAATTTCATATTCATACTTCCTAATTTCAAAATTCAGTAGTGGTACTAATCCCAATTTGTTGTACAAGAATAAGGAGAGACATATAAATCAATGGAATATAATTGAGTGTTCCAAAAGTAACTTTTAAATTTATGGTAAACTGAATTTATAAGGTTTTCAAGAAAATTCAGTGTGGAGAATATTTTTCAATAAACACTACTGAGACAACTGTATGTTCCCATGGAATGTGGCCTTTTATCTCATATCATCTACACAGTTGACTAAAAAATAATCATATATCTAAATTTAAGTGTTAAATAGGCCAAACCCATACATGAGAACACAAGAATACATCTTAACAGGAACAGGTAACACAATTTGTTCTAATGTATGACTCTGAACACAAAAGTAAGATAAGAAAAAAAAATCATATATCTATTAAACTTCACCAGAATTAAGATATTTGTGATTTGAAGAATACCATGAAAAATAAAAGGACAACTGAATGGAGAAATGTTTTCAAGTCATAAGTCATAGGGTTGATTAGTATAAACATATAACATTATCTAAAAACTAAAAAAAAAATACAAATTAAAATCAGCAAAATTATCTGAATACATATTTTTCAAAGAAGCTACAGTCTCTAACAAGCACACAGAAAGATGATGACTGCCATTTTTCATTAGAGAAATATAAATTGAAATAATGACACACATTTTAAAATCTAAAAGGTATATTTCTAAATTAAAAAAAAACATATCGAAGAGGCAAAATACTGTGTAATTCTATGATTTTCTAAAAAGGGCAAAATTATAGACACAGTAAAGAGATCAGCAATTTGTAAGGGATTAGGAGAAACAAAGATCAATAGGTTAAGTTCAGGGGAATACTTTACAGTGGTGAAATTCTTCTCTAAGATATAGATATAGATATCGTATACATAATACTGATTTTTTTTGTAATTTGTGACTTATAATTACACATAATAGTGGGGTTCATTTTGACATTCATAAACGAACATATTTTGCTCCATTTCAATCCCTAGTACTTTCCCTTTCCTTTCTCTTAATCCCTTTCTGCTCATCAACTAGTCTTTTTTCTTTTTATTTATTGTTTTATATAAGTGAAAGGAAAAACCATGGAAAGAAATTAAACAAATTATGTTTTGAGTATGATTGCAACAAATTCTACTTTTATGTATAATAATAATATATCAATTAAAAACAGAATTTATCAGGTGGAGTGGTCCATGCCTATAACCTCAGTACCCAGTGTTATGTTTTGAAGTTGTCTTCCAAAAGCTCATTTGTGAGACAATACAAAAATATTGAGAGGTGAAATGATTGGGTTATGAGAGTCTTAACTCAATTAGTGAATTAATCCCCTAATGGGGATTAACTGAGTTTAACTGAATGTGGGTAGGGTGTGGCTGGATGAGGTAGGCACTAGGGATGTGCCTTTGGGGTATATATTTTGTATCTAGCAAGTAGAGTCTTTGCTTCCTGATCACCATGTGATCCACTTCCTTCTACCACAATCTTCCACCATGATATTCTGCCTCACCTCAAGCCCAGAGGAATGGAGCTAGCTGTCTATGGACTGAGACTTCTGAAACTGTGAGCCCCCAAATAAGCTTTTCTTTCTCTAAAATTGCTCTAGTCATGTCTTTTAGTCACAACAACAAAAAAAGGTGATTAAAACACTCAGTTACTTGGAATAGAAATTTTTTAAAAAGATGGGAGGTAGCTCAGTGGCAGAACACAAGGCCCTGGGTTCAATCCACAGTACTCATAACAAAACTATGAAAAAACAAAAATCTCCAGATATTTATTAAACATGGATTTTACTTATACATATGTAAATTACAAACCTTATTTAGTAGTTTAGGGGATTCTCAGAGATAAAAGCAGAGAGAATATAGTTTTAATTCAAGCATATAAAACAATCTCACTTGAAAGTTGGGGAAAAAGAAGACTGACCTAAATAACATAGAAAGTAAGTGGATCCAGGTGTGGTGGCACATGCCGGTAATCCTAGCACCTCAGAGGCTGAGGTAGAAGGTTACAAATTTGAGGCCAGCCTCAGAAACTTAGTAAGGCCCTATGCAATAGACAGAGCAGATAGTCCTCCCTGCTGTGGGAGTCTTTATGTATTTAGCACATGTTCAGCCTGTGTCACAGCATGGTAGTTGGGGACACTGTGTTCTATATTTTGCTTTTTTTTTTCCTACCAGGGTTTCTCCACTTATGCACAAAATATGTGTAGCACATATCTGCCCTCTCCTTTCAGATATGTGGTGATTTAA
Source organism: Marmota flaviventris (assembly GCF_047511675.1). NCBI lineage: Eukaryota > Metazoa > Chordata > Mammalia > Rodentia > Sciuridae > Marmota > Marmota flaviventris. Next base: position 128,219,574 of record NC_092499.1, read on the forward strand.
AGTTAATTTTGAGGTTGGTATAAGTAGGGGTTGACCTAAATCATCATACCATCACATCTACGAATTAATGTTAACTATTTATGCACGCAGCGCGCGCACACACACACACACACACACACACATTTTTTCTGCTCACCTGCTATCATGGCAATACTTTTCCTGTGCTTTGTGTTCGCCAATGGGTAATATGATTACAGGATATATTTATCAACAAAGTATATGCCCCCCCAAAATACCTTCCTTGGATCAGTAGAAAAATTTAATTTTCAGAGGGTTTTCTCAAAGCATTAAATGTCAAATAATCTTTTTAAAACAGAAAATGGGAATTCTGTTCTCCAAGAACACTCTTCTGAATGCAGAGATGATTTGTTTCCTGACACTGATGTTTCTCAACAGTGGCTTTTAATAAACTGAAATCACATCTTCAAAAAAAAATTAGTGGGATGTTACAGATGTATTTACTGACAATATGTAAAAACAGGGTTTTCAGGGTATGTGAGGCATAGGAACTCATCTTTGAAGAAATATTATTGATGTTAAAACCAGTCACTTGGTAATGAGGAGCCAGTGAGGAAGAAAGGAAAAGAGTCCCCAGAGCTTGATGAAGTGTGTTCCTGAAGCACTTGTATTTGGAGCAGATGATAATAAGGGAAGGTGCTTTGGTATTCTCTCCCTAAGCATCCACTTAGCACCTGAACCCAATGTTTTTGGTTTATTTCTATTTTAGGGTGGCTTTCTTTTTTCCATCAAAATGATAATATAAAATATTCTTTTCAAATATTTTTAGATTTACAGTAAGTCTCAAGAATTTTTACAGTTTCATATACCTATCAGCTTCGTATACTATTAACATGTTTCAAAATGATAGTGTATTTGTGAAAACTTGGAAGTTAGTACTTTTTCAAAACTATTAATGGAACTATAGACACTCTTTGTATTTTACCAGGACTTCCACTTAAAGTCATATTCTCATTTCACTATCTATCCAGAATACCTCATGAGAGTTAACTGAAAACTGTACAACTTACTCATTGCTGCATATTGTCACATAGCTTTGGGGCTCAAAGCCTCACAGACATTACTCACAGTTTCCCCATGTCAAGAATCCAGATGTAGATAATGGCACAGACCAAGTTTTCCTGATATCTCAGAGGGAAGAATCCCATTCCAAGATTACATGATTGTTTTTAGGAGACAATGTTGCACCAGTTGTGAAGACTTCACAGCTGAAGTATTTCAAGCCTTTAAAGAATTAATAATAACCCATTATATAGTCTTCAAAGAACTGTACCATGAACAGTGGAGAAAACACTTCTTGAAACATTCTATGAGGCCAATTTACCCTGATATCACAAATAGTAAGAGTTTACCATAAAATGATGTTACAGATCAATATGCTTTATAAACATAAGAGGGAAAGTCCTTAAATAAATACCACCAAAACAAATGAGCAACATGTAAACTATTATTCATTATGATAAAATGTAATTATCTCAGTAGTGAAAGTTTGGCTCAACATAGAAAATAATTTAATACAAAATATTAATAGGACAAAGGAAAAAAATGACCATCTGTAGAAATGCACAATAATTATTTTGACAAAAACCAAAACAAATTCATGGTATTAATACCCAATAAACTAGGCATAGAAGAGAAATTTCTTCACCTAAAAAGGCAATCTATGAAAAGCTCATATAACAGAGTATCATGAAAGTCTCAGTAATTTCCCTTAGATTATGTATGATAAGAATGTGCACTCTTGCCATTTCTCTTCAACATTTACTGGATGATGTAGCCATGGCAGTCAGTTTAGAAAAATAAATGTTACGGTTTGGATATCTAACATCCCCTGAAAAGCTCATGTGTTAGGCAATCCAGAAATGTTTAGTGGTGACATGATTAGATTATGAGAGCGGTAACCTCATCAGTGGATTAATCTGTTTGATAGATTAGTAATTTAAATAAACTACTGGGTGGTAACTATATAGATGGAGTATGGCCTCTAACTATGTCTTATTTCTGATCAGTCTCTCTCTCTCTCTCTCTCTCTGCTCTCTGCTTCTTGGACGTCCTTAGCTGAGTAGCTTTCCTCTGTGATATCCTTCTACCATGAAGCTATACCTCACCTCAGGCCCAGAGCAATGAAGTTGGCTAACTACAGACTGAGACATCTGAAACCTTGAGCCCCCCCAAATCCTTTCCTCCTATAAGTTGTGCCTGTGAGGTACTGTGGATATAGTGACAAAAATCTAACACAATAAATATGAGACATCCAGTTTAGAAAGGAAAAAGTGAAACTACCTAAATTTGCAAATGACATGCGTATATAAAGTCCTAAGTTATCACTAAATAAGATTAGAATATAAAAACAAGCTCAGTAATTATTCAGTATAAATATGGTCAGTACAAAATTAATTGCATTTCTATATAATGGCTATTAATTAATCTAACAATGAAGGCTCACTCATATGGAAGTAAAAAAAAGTTGATCACATAAAAACAGAATGTAAAATGATGGTCTCTAGAGGTTAGGAATTGTAGCAGGTTGCAGAGACAGAAAAGGGTTGTTTAACAATTACCAAAATACTCCTTAGATAGGAGTAATAAGTTCTACTCATCTATAGCACAGTAGGGGGACTATAATTTATGACAATTCAGTATCTCAAAAAAAGTAAAAGAGGGATGTTGGTTGGTCTCCAACACTAAGAAATATTAATTACACTAATTTGATCATTACATGTTTTATACATGATCAAATTATCTCATCAAACCCATAAATATGTACAATTAATATGTGATAATTAAAAATAAAAAACTCAGCAAATAATTTCATTACTAATAGCATAAAAGGAATACATACTTAGGCATACATTCAACAAAGTATGTATGAGGTATGTCCACTGAAAACTGCAAAACCTACTAAAGAAATTAAGTAAATCCAACACAAATATTAAACAAAATTCTTTATCATTACTCAGTAGGTTTAATATTGTTATGATGGCAATACTTTCCAAATGGATCTATAGATTCAATATCATTCTTACGAAAATTCTTGCTTCTTTAAAAAGTTTTTCAGTAGTTGACAAAATTATTCTGAAAGTCACATGGAAATAACTTTCTCTAGAACTATCATACCATCTTAGAACAAAATTGGAGTACTTAATTTGTTAAATATCCTAATATCTGAACTTACTATAATCTTACACTAAACAGACATTATAGTATTGGTATAGCAAATAATATTTCAATGAAATCAAGTTGAGTGTCCAAAAAGTATTCCCTACATTTGTAGTAAACCGATTTAATAAGATTGCCTAGAAAATTCAATATGGAAAATTACTTTTTCAACAAATGTTGCCTAGACATGCTATTATTAACATACATGTTATACTCTTTGCTTACTCTGTATATATATATTGAACTTTCAACAGGTCATAAACTTAAAAGCAATACCTTAAATAAATGGAGAAGATGACTGAAGGGAGCTTGGCAGTGATTCCTGGTCTCCTCACAACACAAAAAGGAAGCAGTAAAGGAAAAGTAGAATTGAAAGGTGGTGTGACAGATACCAGACCTGATTATAAAATGAAGGTATAAGAACAATGATGAAAAACCAAAGCCTATGGAAAGGGTTGATTTTACTATACTTTGTACCTTTCTAAACTCTGTAGGAATATAGCTACACCACTTAACTGCTAGTATAAATTATATGTTACTATGCCACTTAACTGCTGACTAAACTAAAATCTCATTGGCTTAATTCTTAGAACTTTAGCTCTTAGGGAGATGAACTCAAGTCATCTTGAGTTATTGCTCCCTATGGTGAAGGCCATTTCACAATGACACAGGTGTTTAATGTCTTTGTTCTACACCTGGGAACTACTTATCTTAAATTCCCTGTGCATGGTCTTTGGTCACGTAGACCAAGAATCCAAGCCCACCAATGTTGTAATGGTTAAGAAATGATGTCAAATTTCCTATAAAAGCCCCATGTTACCTCACCTCAGGGCCCAGATCTTCAGAGCACCACCTCATCTGGGTCTGCCAGTATAAAAAAACCCGGATTCTCCAACCCTCTGAGTGATGCTTGGTCTCTTGTTAAGTGTTACTGCCATACCATTTTCCAGAGGTCCCAGTGGGATTCCAACCATTCAGGTCCTTGGAACTTCCATTTGATTTGATGGCAGAGAGGGAGCACCAGAACTGACAGAAGAGTGCACACCACCTGAAGACTTTTCTGGGTTCCTTTAGGCTGATGCTCCAGTTCCCCCAGAATGGCTGAACCCCAACTAGACTCAGAGGAAGGACAGACCAACTCACCAGGATCCATTGACCACAGGAAAAGGTAGGTTCCAGGACCCAAGTCAGGCGTATCCCTCTGGATAGAAAGAGAGTCTTATCACCTCTCAGAGAAGCATGAATATGCTCCATGACAATTTGGAGTGGAAACTGCAGCTGCACAGGAAAGGAAGGGGCTAAGGCAGTAGCTTAGTAGGCTCCAAGGCAGTTCAGAGCGGAAACTACAGCTCTAAATGGGAAGGGGGGAGACACAGAACACACAGCTTGAGTATAGGCTGAGCTCCCAGGAAAGAGGGGAAGCAAGAGAAGCAATGTTAAACTTCTTGCAAGTTTTATTTTTCCTAAAAACCCTTTTTCTGAGGACTTCACATGCTTAAATATCCGGGCTGACTCTATAATCGGATCCAACTGTGGTCTGATAAAGTTATTTTATGCATGCCCCTTCTAGAGTAATAATAACCATGTTAACTTTTTGTCTTCATCTTTTTCTGAGCTCAATTTTTTATGATAAATTCACCTTTTCTCCTGAACCAATTAGTCCTATTTTGTCTAACTGAAGTTTATTGCCCTCTGTTTTTCTTTCTGCTGTCTTTATTCAGAGGCCAGCTGTTCAAGCTCTCAAATACACTAGAAAAAGAAAGTCATCTTCTCCTTTGAAGAGTCCTAAGCAGGAAAATAAACAGTAGTGATGGTGGCAGTAAATCTGCCTCCTCAAGGAGGCAAGGCCAGCTGAACCTTTGACTTCAACATCCACCATGACTAACAAAACTTCATTCCCAATGTTTAAAACTTCACAAGGTTCTATTTTAATTTCTAAAGGGCTAAATCTGACAGTCTATTATAATAAATCCTTATAACTCTTTTTTATCCCACCTGTGGAAGTCATACAGGCAAAAAGCAATAAAGTCTTTGTTTTCTGCTGATTTTCATGTATATGTGAGCACACTGGTATATTGTATACTGTGTCTACATGTGTGCTTGAAAAACACCAAAAATTGACATTTGAGAGCACTCATAAGGGGCTGGGGTTGTGGCTCAGGGGTAGAGAGCTCACTTTGCATGTGCCAGGCCCTGGGTTTGATCCTCAGCACCATATAAAAATAAACGAAATAGAGCTACTGTGTCCAACTACAACTAAAAAATAAATATTTTAAAAAAATAAAAAGAGTGTTCAGAAAATTAAAAGAATGGATACAAATACCTTTCATTTCACATAACTTAAAATGATTAAAGAGATAAAAATTTTAAAATGTTGTTGAATTTACTAATCCACACATTTTTTCCTAGGTGATCAGCTAATGAAGGGTGTTGTTTTCTATAAAATGTTTAATGTCAATTGCTTCTAGGATTTTTCTTCAACATAAAATTGGCTTAAAATGGTAACTAAACTTGATTTTCATGAATAACCTAAGTTAAAATTGCACAAATTAGAATAAGTGGAGTGCCTGGTATATGGCTTAGTGGTAAAGCATGTCCTGGGTTAGATCCAGAATATCACCAAAAAAAGAAAAAAAGATTTTAAACTCAGTGAGAACAGGCCATTCTTTGAAGGATATCATATCTAAGTGGCATAATGGAGGATGACAAGACTGTTTTCTTTAACTGTATTTTTCAATCTTTACATAATGATCATATGTTTGTGACATTTTGGACATTTTTAAATTGCATATATAGCACCAAAAAAACTAAAGACAAGTATTAAGTAATAAATTCATAAAAAATTATTCTAAAACAATGGGAAAATAAGATTTAACACAAAAAGGATAAACATTTGTAATTTTAAAATATTGCTGATCATTGGAAAGTTTAAGATTGCTGTTTCTGGGTCTACACTAAAAGCAAGATGATTAAGGATTAAAATTCTACTTTCATGTATTGTTCTACATGCAAGGATAAAAGGAGAAAAAACTAAAAAGATGATCTTCTTGGTTATTTGGAACCAAGGAGGGTTCAATATTCTGACTTAAACTTTACTCCTCCTAAAGGCCCACATTCCTGGACTTCTGACTCTAGGAATGTGGCCAACAATGATGGTAAGAAGAATCTGAGCCAGCTGCAGTAGCTTATTCCTCTACCTGCCCTGACTGTAAGCTAAGAAAAAATCTGTATGTGCAACTTTGTCTGTTTTAAAGGTTCCCATCTGTCAGCCATCTTTTTGATGATCCTCTTGTCTGCCTGCTTTTTATATCTGTTACTAGTTCTTTAACACTTGGACCATACTACATTGATCTTACTGGTAGTCTCTGGGAAAGAAAAATCTTGGCTGAATGGGCCACCCATATGTATGGCCCTGTCTAAGAGAAAGATGTTCCACTATAACACAATCTAATTGCACCATTGGCCCAAAGAATACTGACATAAATTTTGGAAGACACTCTGTTTTAAGAAGATGGAATTGAGAGTCTGGAAGAATTAAGTACCAAATTTCACGTCCACTGGTAAGAATAGGAGAGAGGCATCATGCCAGGTTCCACACAGGTTGCCATTACTCCACTGAGACATGAGTTGAAGATATCTGGAAGTAGTCTAAAACAAAAGAGCAAAGACACAAGGAGAAGTCATTTAAACAAACTTGACTTTCAACCATTTTATCTAATCCCTGACTGCATAAAGATAGAGGACCTTATAATAAATGACTATTTTGCAACAAGACCAAAGATGAAGGGAAAACTTTTAGGTATCAAGTAAAAACAGGTTATAAGATTAAACCATCTCATTTGGACACCAATCTGTCATTTCTTTGTAATCTACATTTGGCACATAAAGTCACCAAATTATAAAATAATGCAGACAGCAATTTCAATTTATGAGAGAAGAACACAATTATCATGCAAAGAAAGAGAAATCAGAAAAGCTTATATTTTCTATTTGTTTCTCTAGAAAACCTCCAGTTTACATTGGTGATTATCTTGTCTCCATCCTTCATCATAGAAATGCCACTTCTAAGTACTGTGTATAGAATACAAGGTTGCTCTTTACATGTAGTGACATTATTTAATTGGTGCCATGCTCTAATACTAAGGATGAGGGGAACATTTTCAGATTTTATTTTAACTAATATCTGGCCTTAAAATTATCTTTATACAATATTGAATTCCAGAGGCAATGGCTGCAGCCATCTTGGTAAAACAAGTTACCACAATTAATACACAGTAGAACTATATATAAAATATCACTATTAATGAATTAATGTCTCCATCCCACCAGATTAGCTTTTAGAACATGCTATTGACCATTTTATTACTTGCACCCAAGACCCATGCTCTTGAGTCTCAGAGATGCACTTGTAGAAATATTCCTTCACAGAAGAATGTGCCCCTCTCTACACAGTCATGCTGACATTATTTTATCCACACTGAAGGCTCTAAACAACTCCTAGTCACCTTTCTGGAGTCCTGAATTGTTTCTGGACTGTTTTGTTTTTGTCTCTCTTGGTAGTTTCAGGTGAAGAAATCCCTGTTCAACACCAGTTGAGGAATTCCATCTTCAATAACCAGGACAGTCAACATCTATTCATACTTAAACTATGTGGAGGACTGCCAAGGGTTCATCCCTAAATCATGGATCAAGTCAATAATATGAAGATGGATAAGTTGTTTACTAATCAACAAAATGGAAATCTGAAAAAGTCACAAGCATGAAAACTTTCTAAGAATATGATAGAGGATAAAAGACCACAATTCTCCTTCCATAAGTCAATGTTACAATAATATGTGCTGCCTGAAATACACAAATGTACACAATTCAAATGTTTTTATTTTGCTGAGAACTGAAAATAATTTCAGGTAATTGCTGATTAAAATGTAAGAAAATACTGCATACATTACAAGTGATTAGCATAAGGAACTATCACATGGATGTTTACAGAAATGAGATGTATGAAATTATGAATTATAGACAACGTCTGTATCTTGTATGGAGGAAACTTAAAACAATATAATGAGGCTTACATCTGCACAGTAATGAAGTTGCTGGTCTCTGCATTCAGACTGGGAAAATTAGTGTTCTGTCTACACAAAGTAATGACTTTGTAAACATACTAATAGGAAAAATTAAGTCATAAAATGGAAACATTCACAGATTTTTTTTTAGCATGAGTCTGAGAAAATTTTGCCTTTTTAGCTCCCAGACTAGTTTGTCTTTTTCCTTTTCAATAGGAGATATTTCAGTAAGAATTCTGAAAACTTAAAACAGAATAAATAACATCTGTCATTTCTAGCAAAAGTGATATTTTCATTTAAATTATCAATGAGTGGTAGAAAAAAAGATTAAAATAACTGAAATGAGTATTTATTTATAATGCTTTATATTTTATATTTTTTTATTTCTTACATACATGACAATAGTGGAATGCATTAAAATCATAATTATCCATTCACAACACCATTTTTCATAACTCTGTATGTAAAGTATGTTCACTCCAAATTATGCCATTATACATGAGCTCTCTTATTATTATTAATTTTGAATAACAATTCTTAATACACATTTATACCACAATTTATCATATTTCTGATTGTATATAAGATATGTTGACACCAAATTCACATCTTCATACATGTATTTTGTGTAACGATGAGGGTCTCCTTCCACCATAAAACTATCATTAATGGATTTTTAAACACAGGAATGAAAAGCCTTATTATGTAACATAAAAAGACAAATTTGGTTACAGATACTGTTATCCAGATTTCCTGTGATTGATTTATAGCATGCCACTCTACCCTTTTCTTTTTTAGTCCAAACTTTAGTAAGAGATGATAGTCACAGCATCCATTACGATAGACTGTAATGTATGCTTTGAAATGAAGAGAAATGGTTTTGACAAATCATACAGATATTACAAAAATGTAGTTTAGGTCAGTTGTATCTCAGGGCAGATCTCCAGGTGGCAGGAAATCATTTCTTACTGAATTTATGAAGGTAGTATGGAAAATGCATGGTTACAGAGCAAGAAAACAAGAAATTTGTGTGTTTGTGTGTGTGTGTGTGTGTGTGTGTGTGTGTGTGTGCAGTCTCAGGGATCTATAGGTTTTGTAGACATGGTTCCTGGACACAACCCTGCTGCTGCCCAGCAGAGATCCACAGGGCATAAGCAAGAAGTTGTGTAGCATAAGTGGATAGTCTTCCCCACTGCCAGATTCTTTGTTTAGCCAGCACATGTGTAGAGTCTTCATTAAGACTTTGTCAATCTCTCAGATCATTGAATGGAGATTTGGGGGTATGCTGTGCTGACCTTGTTCTTGTTTACCCCACTGATCTATCCATATCTGTGCATAACACATGTGTATCACTTATTTGCCACCTGCAAAACCTTGAGCATCCACATATTCATTTTCAGATATTTGTAAACAGGAATTAGCCTAAATCATCATTTTAAAAAATATACAAATTTGTATCCTGCTAAAATGTGGTAATGAGGAGATCTGTTCTGTGTCTTTTGAGCTTGGTCACAGGTAATAACATTCCATGACAGGTGTGTTGAGAAAATACTTGATCTCACAGAATTCTTGATGGAGCCACGGTGCAGTGGCACACACTTGTAATCTCAGTGGCTCCAGAGGCTGAGACAGGATGATCAGGAGTTCAAAGCCAGCTTCAGCAACAGAAAAGTGCTAAGCAACTCAGTGAGACCTTGTCTCTAAATAAAATACAAAATAGGGCTAGGGATGTAGCTGAGTGGTCAAGTACCACTGAGTTCATTCCCCAGTACCAAAAATAAGAATTCTTGATGGAGTCTAAAATAAGATCTTAACTATCATAGGGCTTTCTGAGAGGCTTGAAAGGACAGTTGTCTATTGATCATTTGTAGAAGGAATGGTATACCAAGAAAAACTTCTCCTGACTGCATAGATATGATTCATGATCCTGTCACTGACATTTTTCCAATATTGGCTTCTAATATCCAAAAGTCATGTCTTCCAAAAATGCTTTAAGAGGGATCTTAAGATATACCACCACATACTATCCAAATACAGAGCTTCTGGAATATGTGAGGCATAGGCATCTACTTTTGAAAAAGTGGTTAATGACACTTAAACTGGTGACTGAGTAACAGGGAGTGCAATGAATAAAGAGAAGGAGAGACCCTGGATCTTGATGATGTATGTAAGTTTGGCAGGGTGGATAGATAGGAAAATATGGCAAAGCAATTTTCTTATTTGCCCATTCTTCTCTTGAGCCCAAGATATCTTTGTTAATTTTTCACACAAAATGCACTTAACAAATCCAAACTCTATAATAAAATCTCAAAACAATTTAGGCATAGAAGGAACTTTCTTTACCTAAAATGTCACACACAAAAAATCTCATATAAAATCATTTGTTATCTGAAAAAAAATCAAAATTTTCCTCAATTTAGAAACAAGTCAAGATTGTCCAATCTTACCATTTTAATGTTTACTGGAAGATGATGTCAGGACAATGACACTAGAAAAAAATGAATATCAGACATAAAGATTAGAAAGAATGTCAAACTTTCTCTGCAAATGACATTCTATATTTAGAATAATAATGACATTAATGAATGCAATTAGAAGTAAAAATGAGTCTGGTAATGTTTCAGGACAGATAAAAACACATAAACCCATTGCATTTCTATACAGTAGCAACAAATGATCTAAAAAGGAAATCCCAAAACTATTCTTCCTTAAATAGCATTATAAAAGTAAAAGTACTTGGGAATAAATTTAATAAAATAAGTATAGTTTATAGACAATGAACTAAACTTATTGAAATTTATTAAATACTAATTATAAATGGAAATATTTGATGTTCATTAATTAGAAGGCTTATTATTGTTAAGATAGCAATAACTTCCAAGTGGTTCTACAGATTTAATGCAATCCATATTTAAATCCAAGAGGGCATTCTTTTTTTTTTTTACTAAATTGATAATCTGTTTATGAAATTCTAATATAAATGTAATATATCCAGACCAGACAAAATAATCTTGAGAAAGAATAACAAAGTTAGCATGGTAATCTCATAGGTCCTGATTTCAAAAATTACTTTAAAGGCATAGTATTAAAGTCTTATGGGGCTGTTGTAAGGATAGATATTTATATTAATGGAGTAAAACTGAGTGCCCAAACATAACCCTTACATATGATCAATTATTTCTAACATTGCTAAGTTCATACAATATGGAAACTATTCTTAATCAAATGTTTCCAGTTGGATTTCACATATAATTGGGATTCATCTATCACAACATATAAATAATTAAAGCAAATTGTTCATACACCTAACACACAAATAGTATTGCTAAATAGGAATATTATGTAGAGTAAAAGAAATACATCTTTGTGGCCTTCAGTTAAAAAATATCCTCTAAGATAAACATTAAAACAGTAAATGCACAAGAAATAGGAGAAAAATATAGATATATTGAAATTTATCACAATTAAGGATTATATAATCAAAAAACTTTTTTAAAAGACACCTCAAAAGAATAGGAGAAAATCTTTCCAAGTCATATAGCTAACATGGGTCTATTTTCCAGAATCCATAAACATAACTTACAAATCAAAACTAAAAAGGAAAATATCACAATTGAAAAATAAATTATTTGAATAAACTATTTTGCAAAAAGCTATACAATGTGCACACAAAGACACTAAATATATTTTGTCTTGGGGAAATGCAAATCTAAATCATTATCAGACATGCTTCATAAATATGAAAGACATGTCACTAAATGAAAAAAAAATGAAAGAAAAAAATTTCATAATTCAATTTATATGACACTCTGCAAAAGTATAGATATAGTAAAAAGATTAGTGATTGGAAAAGAGTAAGATTGAATTTGTGACTACAGGAAATTGCTTTAGGGCAATTAATTCCCTATAGTAACTTGATAAATTCATAATTATGATTTTCAAATCCTACTTTAATAAAACATGAACTTCAATATATAAAAACTAACAATATGTATGTATATCTAACAAGAGAGTGTCAAACTATATGTGACAGAAACTGATAGAAGAGCAAAGAGAAAAAGATGAATGCACTATTATATTTGGAAATACCAACACCCTCTACCAGGAGTGGATAGATCCAGGAGGCGTATTTTCAGTAAAGATACATTTGAAACCAATAGTACTATCAATCATTAGGATATAATTGAAAACCACAAGTATCTTCGACAATCACATACATATTCTACTTACTGTTACATGGAACATCCATCAAGATAGACTACATTCTGATCCAAATAACATATTCAGAAGAATGGAAATCATATCCTGTATGCTCTCAGACCACAATGGACTTAAGTTACAAATCAAAGAGTAAGCGAAAAGATAACTAAAAAATCTCAAAATGCATGAGGATTAAATGATGCATTTTCAAATAACATGTTGATGAAGGAAAACACCTTAAGAGAAAACAAAATCTGATGTGAATGAAAATAAAACACAAGTCTTCAAACTTTGATACAAAAAAAAAACAGAACTGGGAGGCTGGGGTTGTGGCTAAGCAGTAGAGCATGTACAAGGTACTGGGTTTGATCCTCAGCACCACATAAAAATAAATAAATAAAATAAAGGTATTGTGTCCAACTACAACTGAAAAAAAAAAACATTTAAAAAAACAGAACTGGGAGGGAAATTCATGGCACTGCATGTATATTTTAGCAAAGATATAAGAGCTAAGTAAATCATCTAAGTTTCAATCTTTGGAATACAGAAAAAGAAGAACAATAAAATTAAATCCAAAATAAATAGAAGATATATTATTTAAAAAATCAAAAAAGTAATAATTAAAGCAATTAGAATCTCTGAATGAACATTGATAACTTACTGGTTCCCAGAACATGGAAATGTCTAAAATTGTGAGGGTACCCACAATATTCTAAACTATATTCTTGCTTTACATTTTAAATGAGAACATAATGATTTTTAGAAATGAGCAAAGGCACACTAACACAGGGAAAGTTTACAACTTTACTAAATTGCATAGTTTAAAACTGCTACAAGAAGGCTGGGGATGGAGCTGGGGTTGTAGCTCAGTGATAGAGCACTTGCCTAACTCATGTAAGGCACTGGGTTCAATCCTCAGCACCACACAAAAATAAATAAATAAAATACAGGTATTGTGTCCGTGTGTAACTATTTTTTTTTAAATGAGAGCTGGGGATGTAGCTCAATGTTAGTCAATGTTAAAGCACTTGCCTAGCATGCATGAGGCCCTGCGTTCAATCCCCAGCACCACAATCTCTCTATATTATATATGTTTACATATATAATAATAAATAAACCTTAAATTGCATAAGAATAGATTTTAATCTCATCACCACAAGGTATATAAATCGGTGAGGTGCTCTATACAATAATTAGCTTAAATAAAACGTAATGCAATGTATATATATAGATCAAAGCATAAATTTTACACCATAAACACAATTATTGTCAACTAAAATTACATAGATAAATTTGGCGAATTATGAATAATTAAGAAATTTAAGTACATAAATACGTACGCAATGTAAGAGACCACGTGACAGAATGTCTACAAAATAGCAACAACAATCTGAGAAACAAGAAAATTAATGAGGTTTGTATACGAACAGAACACCGCATTACACATAAGGTCATGCAGATACACACGCGAGAAGATGTGTCTGTCTGTAGGGAAAGCCAGCCAGCCGCCCCTACTCCCTACCTCCAATCCAGCGCCATCCTCCTCCACATCTCAGAGATTCCGGCGGCTTCGCCACCTCCCGAGGCTTTGCTGCCACTCCTGCTTTGCTTGCGGGGTTCCTTTGGCGCGCAGCTGCGGAACTCCTTTAATCCCTTTTCCGGTCTGACTGCTCAAAGCTTCCGATGTGTGGCATGCTGGATGCGGCTGAGTAGGGTCCTGAATTTTCTTATCCACGAATCCCACCTACCTCTTAAGAAGGACCCAGGGTACAAGAACCTGCCGTCCAGGTAGGGACATCCAAGATCGCTGGGACTACTGATTCATGAGCCTAGGATTTCTCTCTGCCCCTCTGTCCCTTTGCTCCTGACATCATAAAAAAGACTATTTTATATGCACATAAATAAACCAGTAAAAATAGAGACCTCAAAAACAGGAACGTGTGTGTGTGTATACACACACACACACACACACACACATATATATATATACACAAATTGATAAAAAGATCAATGAGGTGAGGATGGATTTGTGTGTGTTGTAGGAAGTTGAATATACATTTGAGAATAAAAATCTAAACTTTACCCTCATATTAAACATGAAATTAATTTCAGACAGATCATACACCTAAATATAGAAAATAATTTAATACCACATTTATTATATATAAAATAACTTCAGGATTAGGGTATTTTTTTAAATAGATCTGCAAAGTATTTGCCACTTAGAAAAAATACAGCTTGTTTGTGGTGCATTGGAGGCATGAGCTCTACCACCGAGTTACACCCTCAACACCAAAATACTCTAATAGTTAAAATATATAAGAACTCAGACAACAGACACAGTCAAGCTCAAGATTCTTTTCTTTTAGATGTTCTCTCAGATTCAGAACTGGACCATAGGAGTGGTGATAGTACCTGCATCTTGAGATGCTCTATGAGTAAACTAAAAATATATAAAATCTGTAGACTAATCCCCAGTCTGTACTGACCATTAAGCCAGTATTTGCAAATACTAACAGGTTTTCTAATAACTGCAAGATGCAAGTTATTTGTTCCAATTTTAAAATTAATCATGTTATAGCTGATGAGCACATTGAGACAAGAAAAACTCATAATTCATAATTTAAGATGTATGAAATTGTACCTATTCACCACCAAGGTCAATTAAGTTAACACCAAGTTCTGCTCTCATATACATGAGCCATTTTTCATTGATCGCTGTCTTCTATTCAGGCTGGAATGTGGTGGCAGGGTTTTTGTCTCATGATATGGTCTGACTCTGGCATCTTTCTGAGAATTCCATTGGTTATGCCAGCCTCAGTGAAGTCTGGTCACAGGTGATTTAGTGGGTTATGGGAAATCACATCTTCCATATTAGTGAGTAATATGTGGGAACTGGTTGCTCAGCTCTGTCTTTTTTGCCTGAGACTTCATATTAGTAAAGTTGCCTATCCTATCAATACTAAACACTCAGAGTCCACTGAACCTTGTTAGCCATTCTGAGATGAGTAACTACTCATTCAATTCTACTTTCTCATTAAGGGCCTGAATATGTACTTTTTTTATATTTCCCCCTATTTTCTTCCTTTTTAAAGCATCTGTGCATGTAAAATAACAATAACAACATAACAAAACTATTCCCTTTAATAAAGCACCCCATTTCCCATTATATTTTCCCTGTATACTAGTTAATTACAAGCTAATGGGACACTGCCCATCTCAATTTACTCTATTCTTTCTCTGGCTATCCATTGTGGAATTTCTTTCAAATGAAGTTTCATTAACCCTTACTGACTTCACATCAGGTTAGTCGCAGAAGGCTGAGGCAGGAGGATCGCAAGTTCAAAGCCAACCTCAGCAATAGTGAGGTGCTATATAACTCAGTAAGACCCTGTCTCTAAGTAAAATACAAAATGGGCCTGAGGATGTGGCTCAGTGGTCGAGTGATCCTGAGTTCAATCCCCTGTACCAAAACAAAAACCACTGTGTACCACAATTCTAATTTCTTTTCAGTTTTGAGACCCCTTTTCCCACGCTATCAAATCTAAAGATTGGAAAAGTCAGTTTTGAATATTTCCATTGTGCTAGAACAATGCCTAATATCACAGTTCAAATAATGGAAGTACTCCAATCGAAGTTAATACATTAGGATGTGTCATATTCCAAAATCTTCATGCCCTGGACACTGTTGGCCTACCCAGGGGATGAAACTGGTGTATCCATGGGTGAAGAATGGTATTATTATATAAATTGCTTTGAACGAATAGTGTCTAATCTGTACCTTTTAAAGGACAAAATAAAACCTATCATATAAATGAGATTCAACCATTTTATTGTACTGACCCATTCCCAAGGATGGGCAAGTGATCTAAAAGAGCATGGGGAAAATGTGTTTGATTTGTTATTTCTGCTTATTCATTCTCATTCTGATCTGCATTCTTTATCTTTGAAGATCTCTTACCATTCAGATACTAAATTTACTCTATTTTCTCCACAGGCACCAAGTCAGCTTTAACATGTGAAAGTTCTATGGAAATTCCAGAAATAGGCATGCAGGAATCAAAAAATACACAACGCCTGCTTATTGACTTTTTTTTTTAAGTTATAGGCACTTGCAAAACAGCAGGAACAAGATCATTCTTACATCCATTTTGTTTCTTAAAGGCAAGAGATGTTAAGATGTTAAGGGTGCCCTTCTTGTGCTAGAATGGAATCACCATTCTTATCCTAAAGTACAGGAAGTCCAGACTGAGAGGACTCTGAACATACCTTAAGATTACTCTTATGTTTTAACCCTCCATACATATAAAATGGATTAACATTATGACTGAAGATATTTATCTCAGAAATGCAAATTTGCAACATTTTTTTAAAAATAGAGCATAATGTTCTATATTAATAGAATAAACAACAACCAGATGAACACCTCAAAGATGTATAAAAACTACTTAACATAGGCAAAATTCATTTATGATAAAAAGCACTGAAAAAATTAGACATAGAAGAAAAATTTCTTAACTTAAAATGAGAATCCACCAAAAAAAAATCTTATAAAACCACATTAGGGGCTGGGGATGTGGTTCAAGTGGTAACGCGCTCACCTGGCATGCACGGGGTGCTGGGTTCGATCCTCAGCACCACATAAAAATAAAGAAAGATGTTGGTGTCCACCAAAAACTGAAAAATAAATATTAAAAAATTCTCTCTCTTTTAAAAAAAAAAACACATTAGTGTGAATGTCTCGCAATTTTCCCAAGATTAGAAAATACAAAGATATGCACAGTAACTCCTCTGTTACTTCTATTAGTGTAGGTTGTAATCAGGGCAGTTAGGCAAGAAAATTACATACTTAATATTCACATTGGAAAGGAAGAAGTCAAACTATTTGTCTTCATATTATATGATATTTTATAGAGAGTATTATATAGTCTGCTAAAATAATTGGAACTAAAAATCAAGATCAGTCATGTTGCAGTACATAATACGCAGAAGTCAATTTCACACTATCGATCAGTAATAATAAAACTCAGAAAACTAGATATATTAAAAAATAAATATACTTAGGAAGAAATTTAGTAAGTGGAAGCTATATAGACTGAAACCTACAAAATATTTTGAAATTAAATAAATTTAAAATAGGAAAATTTTCCATGTTTGTTGATCAGAAAATTTAAATATTAACATAGTGATACTTTCCAAATTATATATAGTTCAATGAAATCTGTATAGAAATTGTATCTTCCTTTTTAAATTTCATAGTTTTGCAGTAATTGGCAAACTACTTTTAAAATTCATAAGGAAATTGAAATGATCTAAAATAACCAAAACACTCTTAAAAAAGAAGAACAAAGTTGGAGTAGTAGATTCATAATTTATGGTATCAAAATTTACAGACTGAGCATACTCATAAATTTGTGGTGCTGGTATAAAAATAGACACAAATATCAATGGTATAGAGTTGAATATCTAATATTAACCCACATATTCAAGAAGAACTAGTTTTAAAAGGGTGCCAAGACAAGTGGGCATAGTGACGCATGCCAGTAATTCAAGCTACTCAGGAGATCAAGACAGGAAGATGGCAAGTTTGAGGTTAGCCTGGACAACACAGTAAGACTCCATCTCTCAGAAACAAAAATAAGCACCCCCCAGAAAAAGGTTGCAAAAACAATTCAATATGGAAAAATATTTTCTTCAACAAATATTGCCGGAACAAGTGAATATCCATTATCCACATGCAGTTTGGACTCTTCTCTCATACCATATATGTAATTAACACAAAGAGATCACAGACATACATGTTACAGCTTAAACTTCAAACCCTACAGAAGAGAACATACCAACAAATCTTCATGACATAGATGAAAAAAAATTCTCACAGATGACAACATAATACAAATGAATGAAGAAAGAGCTTTTGTGATTCTAAGTATAATATTACAACCTCCCCCAAAAGGGAAAACATGTTTGCAAAAGATATAGCTATAGCCCATAATATATAGCTATAGCCCATAATATATAAATGCTCCAACAATTCATGAATAAAGTGAAATATTCTAATTTTAAAGTGAGTGGAATGTTTTTTCAAAGAATATATAGATGATGCCTGATAAATACAGGAAAAGAGGCTCAACAACTTTATTTGTTAGTGAAATGCATATCCAAACCATCATGATATAAACTTCATAAAAATTAGTGGTATATACTTAACTGAATAAAGCCAACTGGAAAAAAACTACATAGTGTGTAAGTCCATTTACAACACTCTGAAGAAGGTGAATTTATAGAGATGATGAAAAGATTAATGGTTACTAGGGACTTGGGAGAGACAAAGTTTGAAAAGGTGAAATACAGATTTCCTTCTGACAGTGAAATTATTCTGATGTTAATGGTGTGTTAATGATACTATTTTTCAAATTTACAGTCCCTTATATCAAAAAGAATGAAACTTAACGTATATAAATTTAAAACTAGTTAATAGGTTAGAGGACCACAGGGAGAAATGCATAGAACATATAACTGTGTAACAAATATACATAATAAGCTAAGGGAAGGAAGTGAGGGGTAAGGAGCTGACCTAAATAATAGGAAGTATGTGGAGATTCTAAGGTTAAATTCCAAAGGAGTCATATGTAAGCATCACCCTTTTGTTGGTAAAGTTGTTTCAGTGGGGGTATGAATTAAAAATTTTGAAACCTCTACCAGTGTTTGGGCAGAATGATCAAATAAATCAAATTACTCTTTTAGAGTGAAAGATTTTGCACAAAGAAGTAGACATGATTAGACTGATTCACAAGGTGTTAGATTAGATTCAGGTCATTCTGGGAACATTAGTAGGAATTTATGTTTAACTATATATGCTGACAGGGGTAAATGTAGAAATATTTAGATGAGTATTTGTTGAAGTTACTGTATGCATATATTTCATTGTGCTCTGTCAGCTGATGAAGCTTAGAATGAATAGACACTGGAGTGTCAGTGACTACACCTGGTACCCAGGCATTTATTTCTAATACTATTTACTATCATATGTGACTAGGACTCTAAGAAGAAATGATAAATGCTGGAATGGGTTAGGAATCACCAAAATTATTCTGGAGTACATTACAGTTGCAAGAGTAAAACTAAACAATAATGCAACCAACCAATCAGCCAGACATACAAAATCACACTACAATCTCAGTACAGGAACCAACTATAAACCCTTCTAATGTCTAACATTGTAAACACTTGAACAACAAAATAAACTTACATAAAACATAGTATAAGCATGAGAAAAACATTCCAGAAATCCCAAATTGGGAATGCCAAATGTTAAAATAAACAAGGAATGTCTGAGGAATTGTCACAGCCAAAAGAAGCCAAAATAAAGAGGGTGTCTAAGTGTGAAGTGGTTTCCTAAATAGAATCCTGGAACAGAAAGTGGGCATTAAGTAAAAATTAAGAAAATCTGAATAAAGTCTGGATGTCTGTGAATGGTAACATAATATTTATTCATTAATTGTGATTATGTGCCATGCTAATATAAGAGATTAATGATAAGGAAACATTTGCATATGGTATATGTAAAACTATCTATGATATATCAGCCTTTGTTATAAAATGAAAAAGTTAGATTTTCAAAAATTTAATGTCAAACTTAATAGAACATTATCAATATTGTTGATGCCCCCATATGAATTCCTCCTAATATCTCTTCGCTTTGGGGTAAAGATTACTAGTATTTTGAACTATTTGTCTTCTTAATTTTCATTTTTTTTCTGTTTGCATTTCTGAGCCAAGCACATTTTTACTTGTCTTCAAACTTAGATAAATTTGTAATCTAAATTACTCCTTATTTATAGTTTAATCTTAGAAAATCAATGGACAAATCCATTTTGTGGGGCACACTAGAAAATACCTAACTTTTTCTTTTCACAAAGGTTAATGCTATGCAAAATGAGTCAAGAATGAGAAACTGATTTGAATGTCAATTCCCTAAATAAATTAATTAAAGGACACTAATAAAATGGATCAAAAATAAGATTTGACTGTCTACAAAAGCCTACTTTAATATACAGATATAAAATGAAAGTAAAAGGATGAAGTTAATACACTTTGCTAATACTCATTCAAAAGAAAGCAGCTACAGCTATGCTAATTTCTGACTGAACAGAATTTGAACTAAAATGATCAGGGATAAATAGGAACGTTACAAAAGGAAAGAAGGGTCAATTTTCCAAAAGTTACGTAACTATCCTAAACATGTATGCACCTGAGCATCACATTATATGGGGCAGAAGCTGATAGAACTGTGAGAAGTAGATGAGTCTGCATTTATCACTGAAGAGTTCAACACCCTCTATCAGAAAAGGACAGATATAGTGAGAGAAAATCAGTTAAGGACATAATTGAAAATAGTATCAGTCAATCCACAGGATTCAGTTTACACGTTTAGAACAAAGTGCAACAACAAGCTAAAAGCCTGCTTCTCTCTAGCCCACAGGACACTTCCCAAACAGATAATATTCTAGGCCAAACTTGCCATTAGGATATGGAAGATCCCTCCAAGCCCCATGTGCTGAAGGCTTTGTATTGGGAGGTGCTGTATCCTTTAGCGGGGTGGGGAGTACAGTGGACAGTCTCTAGGAAATTGAGAACGTGCCCCCAAAGAGGACTGTAGAACCTCAGTCCCTTGCTTTTTCTGTCTTTGCTCCCTGGCCATGAGGTGAGTGGTTTGGTTCTGATATACACTTCTGCCATGATTGCTCCTGACCTGTAGGCTAAGAGCCAAAGAACTAATGATCATAGACCAGAATCTCCAGAACTATAAACAAAATAAACCTCTTATCTGCATATATTTATTATTATATAAGGTATGTTACAGTCATGGAAAGCTAATGCAAGGCCTTAAAATCCACCTTGATAAACAATAAAATCATGGAATTCATACTCTCAGATCACACGGAAAATAATATAGAAATCAATAACTGAAATATGAATGGAAAAATTCCAAATACATGGAGACTAAACATCATACTTTCAAAAATGACATAATCCAAGGAAGCAATGTCAAGAGAAATACAAAAGTTGTTTGGAATTAAATGAAAATTTAAAAAATCATTTCATTTATTGGATAGAATGAAAGCAGAGCTTAGAGGAAAATGTATTAAATGAATACATTAGTCAGAAAAAAATCTAAATCATTTAAGTTTCCACCTTAGAAATCTAGAATAAGAACAAAAAAAGCAGAAGAAAAGACATTATTGTACAGGCAGTGAAAATAAAATTAAGGATGCAGAAAAAAATATTATTCGCATGAATCATGATAGCTTAACAGTTTCTAGAATGCAAACATGTCTAAAATTAGCAAGAAAATACAACGTCCCCCAACAGAATCCTTATTTCAGAGCCTGCAGAGGTGACAATCCCTTCTCCAGGATGAAGTGGGACAAGTCTTCAGAAATGATCAACCAAGGCACACTGATGTGGGAGTAATTATATTTGGTTTCTAAGTGGGGAAATACTGCAAATATAAATAATCCACAAACAAGAAATTTAAGCAGGTAACTATACTATATATAATGTAAAAGGATATCAAGAGGTAGAGGTAACATAGTCTTCTAATACATGTTATGCTATGAGACAAATGAGAAAATCATGGTTTGTTTGAGAATAAGAAAGAACATGCAAGTAGACACGCAGGCACATATGTATGAACATGTGTCCATCCATGGAGAAACTTCTCCACTGGATCATTGACCAGTCCCCCCATGCTCTGACCTTCTTGCCCCTGCTACTATAGACTTTTCATAGCTGTGCTTCAAATCCACTGATCTCTTCTAATGGCCTGGTATGTGCCATGGACATGCTTTTCCTTTTCTATTTCCTCCCCTCTGTTCAACTCATGGCTTCTCAATCTTCAGAATATATTGTAATTCTCAATTAAATCCGCAAATGCAGAGAACAAGTGAAAGACAAAATAGGAACAACAAATAGGAAATAAGAAAACAGTATCAAATATATTGGATAGTAATTCATCTTATATCAATAATGTTCTTCCTCTAAAAGGCCTTCCTTTAATGTCCCACTGCAGGTCTAATGTTGTTATCTGAGTTCCAAGAGCAGTTCTTCTTCCTGCAGTTTAGATTTGTGTTAATTTTTCTAAATCCCCAATGGACTGAAATCTCCACACATGGAAACTTTATCTACATTGTTCTCACATATGGTGCACAAACAGGAACACAGAATATTTGCCTTTATATTGAATTTCACAAATGAATTAATGAATCATTCATACTCCCCTTTTATAATCTTACTTATAAAAACAAAAATAAATTTGGTTATAGATGATATTTATGTTCTTCCCAAAACTAAATTTACACAAAGTGTTAAATGTAAGTATATATATGATTATGTCAAAATGAACTCCACTATTATGTATTATAAGGTCCTTGCTTAGCATCTGGATGGCCATCTTAAGTGACAGCCACCATGTTAAAAATAAATTTCTCACTTTCCCGCCTAAGGGCATTTCTGAGAAAGGCTCACCACTCCCTCATACCAACCCAATCCTTAATCACACACATTAGGACACACCATACACAACACACACACACACACACACACACACACACACACATACTTGCTCCGATTCCTGAGCCTCCCCTCTAAAAGTCCTAGAACGCAAGCCTGTTTTGCCTCTCTCTCATAGAGAGATGGACTTTGTTTGTCAGCTCTGACAAATAAATTCTCCCATGTATCAATTCCTGTTCTCTGTCTTTCATTTCTTGCTTACCCATCTCTCATTCTTCACTTTCCTTTCATGAATAATTCACCATTTTTTTAATGGAAAATGTTTAATTGCTTTGCTAGCAAAGGAGAAACACAGGGGACTCCTGTCCCAGAGCCTGTGATTCTGCCCATCAGCAGGAACAAGGGACTTTTAAAGAAGTGACTCAAAGGCTACATTCCACTTGTTCTCCATTGGAATTGGAATTCACCAGTTAATTTGGGAGATAGTTATTTCTGAGGTCTTCCAATACCATCCCCAAAGTCTGGATTATTTTGTTCCTATGGTGGGTGTGTACTCAGGGACAGATAACTCTGCCTAGGATAGGGAAGAAAAGTAATCCCATTTCCCCTGAGATTAGGGAAGGGGGAAATATTAGGGAGGAGCAGGGAGAGAGGAAGAGAAAGAAACATTTCCATTTTAAAAATAAATTGAAGTGGCAGAGCAACAAGGATTATATTCAACACGTAAAGTGAATCACTGTTACATTTTCCCACTGTCAACTTCCACATTCCAATTCTATGGGAAAAATATAATTCACTATTAAACTGTAATAAAATAAAAATATATAATTGCATAGCAAAAACAATTATTGCAAGTCAAGCCAAGGAGGTTACATAATTAGCAATACAGAACGATCAAAGTCCTTTTATTATAAAAGAAAAATATATAAAATAATATTTATAGAGATAGACCAGGAATCAGCTGTCCTTTGTCACACAAACTCCACAGAGGGTTGAGCTCATCAGTTCCTACTGTGGTCCTACATTTGGCGAGGATGGTCTAGAACTGGGCACATCTTTTGGGACCTCTGACCTGTAGGTTTCTCTTCCAAGTTTCTCTCCTGCTGTATATTGAAGGGGAATTATAAATAACAAAGCCTCCAGAAATTAGGGAAAGAAAAAAAGGTGAGGCAAGATTGAATAAAATTCAGAATATATAATTATAATGATTATAATAATATAAAGTGAGGAGTGATATGGAAAAATTGCCCAAGTTTCACAAGAACTTTAGGGAACTAAGTGTAAATAGCAATGTTTTTGAAAGGAAAGTTACCACAATACTCGGAGTGACCAAGAGATCTTTATTGTAGTAGTGCAAAAGAAGAGAGAGAGAGAGAGAGAAGAAAGAGAGAGCAAGAGAGAGAGAGAGCAACAGCAAGAGAGGGAGACAGAGAGAGCAAGAGCAAGAGAGACAAAGAGAGCAAGAACAAGAGAGAAGGACCTGGCAGGAGGGAGTTTTTTATAGTCCAAATCTAATGGGGTCTCTGCAAGCTGCCTTGTTGGCATACAGTGATTGGATCATACAGCCTTCAGGCAGATGGGGCAGGGGCCAGATGTGGGTTTCCATTGCACCAGATTGGTAGGGGTTGAGTGTTCAGCCTTGAGTAGGGTTGAGTGTTCAGACTTGATGCAAAAGGTGATAAAGGACCAGACAGAGTGGGGTTTGATTGTGTGGGTTATCCTGCAGCTAAACATGAAAAGTTGAAAACCTACTATATCCATGTATAAGACAACCACTTCAAAAAGGAAGGTTAATGGGAAAAGGATATCAATTATTAATCAACATTGGGTGACACTGAATATCCATCAGTACACATGAAATCTATATTTAAATGCACAATGAATGCAAATCAATTGCAAGTGATCATAGATCTAAATATAAAAATTTAATACAGCATATAGAATATTATTTAAGAGTTAGTTTGTGACAATGAGGTGGAGTAAAAACTTCTTAATATAAACCTAGAATATATTTAATATACAAAAGAAATAACATAGCATAGTTGAAGTGAACAAAGACTCTGGAGAAAAAATAAGTTCAGGGTTCCTTTTACTCCTTTCTTGTAGGTTGTCAGATCAAATTCAGAATTGAACGATGGGACTGGTAATAGAGCCTGCATCTTGAGATGTGGAGAGGTTCACTGAACTAAGAATATATGAAGAGAGGCAAGAGGTCTATACTAACTAGTACATCAGAATTTGCTAGTACTTAGATTTTCTTAAGTAATTGAAAGATGTATTTTTACAGTTGATGAATAATACATCACAATGAAAGAAGAAAACTATTAACAAATTATGACACAAACTTCTCCCAACTTAGAATTTTCAACTCATAACTATCAAAAATTAATCCTTTTCACTTATATAAACTTAAACATGTTTTTTTTATCACTCTTATAACTACATGAGATGGAAAATAAAATATTTTAACAAAGATATTTCTATAATTTCTTCCATTAGATCAAATCCTCCTGGATCACTTTTCATCCAATTTGGTCTGCAATTTTCTCACAATATTGCCATCTATCCTGATCAGAAACTTGGCTATGCCACATTTCTTGAGACAGTATTATATAACTTTCTGAAATTATCTATCCTCATTATTGATAGCCCCTCTTCAAGATTTGAAGTTGATGACATCATCAAAAGATGGCAAAGGTTTTTAGACCAAGTTTAATATATGCACTTGAGGACCATCACATAATGACTACCTTCTGGATAACAGTGTCTTCATAAAAGTTTAAGATGGCCCCCTGAAAGATGTGAAAATGTATACCATGAAATACACCTTTTTTGACTTCCCATTTCTCAGTATAAAATCATGGACACAAATATAAGCATGAAACTAAGACTTCCATACTAAAAATAAAGGAATACATTTTCATGGCTTAGGTTAAACAATGATTTCTAAGATATAACCACAAAAATTCAAGTGAGGAAAAAGGCAAGTTTTATATTTTGAGCTGAAATTGAAGAAACTTGCTTATACCATTTTTATAATAAATGGACTAACTCTAGTTACCTTCTACCTAGTTATTGAACTAAGAATGCAGTGAATGAAGAAGTAATCCATATAATTTATAATTAATCAAGTTGACTGAATTTCCCCTAAAGCTTAAGAATCCATGGAGGCTGAATTAAGTGAAAAATAAATCCAAATGACACTAAATAGAAATCAAGAAAGCAATCCAAATTACAATAGCTACAAAAAATACCTAGGAATAAATTTAACCAAAGAAATGAAAGATCCCTATAATGAAAACTATAAAATGTTGATGGAATAAATTAAAGATGTACCCCAAAATACAAAATCTCCCCGTTGTTTTGGATCAGAATAAATGTTAAAATGTCCATAACCTCCTAAGCAACCTGCAAATACCTCTCAAAATAACAATGATATTCTTCCTAAAAATAGAAAAAGAAAACCTACAAAAAACTGAAAGTCTGAAACAATTTGGAGCAAAACAACAAAGTAAGTGGTATCTAACTTCAAAATGTACTACTACAAAGCTGCCATAATCAAACAAACCAAGGTATTGGCATAAAAACAGAAAAATCAACAGAACAGCATACAGAGCCTAGAAGTAAACCCATACATCGTCAATTACTTTTTAGCAAAGGTATGAGAAACACCATGGGGGAAAGGGCAATTTTTTCAATAAATGATGTTGAGAAAATTGGTTATGTGCATGGCAAAAGAAACTCAGTCATCTCTTACCAGATCCAAAAAGCAAATCAAAATAGGTTAAAGACTTAAATATAAGACATGAAACTCCAAGAAGAGGAAACATACTTTAGGGCATGAAGCGGGCAAATATTTTTTGGATATGAGTCCCCAAAGCTCAAGAAATAAAAGCAGACAGATGAAATTATACCTAGCTAGAAAGTTTCTGCACAGCAAAGGAGAAAAATCAACAGAGTGAAAGGACAGCTAACAAAATGAGAGAAAATATTTCCAAATTATACATATGACAAGGGATTGATATTTCTGATATGTTAAGAAATTAAAAAAAAACTCAACATAAAGCATTCAACCTTTGACTTTTATAACCAAAAGCTCAGTCCTTGTCCTTGATACCAATTCAATACTAAAGCCAAGGTCTTGAGGAAAAGGAAAAAAGAAGGCATTTTGCTTTGCTAGCAAAAGAGAAACACAGGGAACTCCTGTCCTAAAAGCTGTGATTCTGTCCATCCAGGAACAGAGGGCTTTTATAGGATGATTCAGAGAAAATGAGATTAGGGAGGAGAGATTAGGAAGGAGAGAAAAGAGTTTAGGGAAAAGAAGATCAGGGAGGAGAGTTTTAGGAAAAAGAAGATCAGGGAGGAGAAATTTAGAAATGCCTATTCTTTCTTAACCCTTAGTTGATTGACCCCAAATGCCATTTTTCAATGGCTAACTTCTTATTCGTGTATATTGTGTTTCCTTTATTATCTAACATTCTGTCTTTCTTATTTGTCTCTGAAGAATATGGCGAGGTAATATTCATAGGAACATTTATGAGAGACAATATTGTAGTCACTGAAATTAAGATGATAAGAGAAGTCACTTCACTACTCTAGGAACTCCTATGATAATGAATGGAACACTCCTCATTCTTTTAAGATGATGAATTTAAATGAGGATGTCCTTCTTTCTGAAATAGGACAAGGCAGAGTGAGAAGGTTTCTTGAATAACAAATTATAGCATCTAAATATTTGCTTTTCTAATCTCAGAAGTGAGAAATATGATAGAGATCAGCTTTATCTCACTCCAATATCCAAACATAATAGCTCATATTTTCAAAAAAAATCTACAAATGCAGTATGGAGAATATACCCCACAGTATGGCTCATAAATCAAGAGTCTTCATATTGTAAATATCCATGAAGATCATTGAGCAGTTTCATGGTTTTAAAGGCTTTCTAGACATGGTCCTTGAACACAACCCTGGTGCTGCCTGCAGAGAGCTGTAGCTGTGCACAGGGGGCTGTGGGTGATAAGTGGGCAGTTCTCCCTGCAGTGGGAGTCTTTATTTATCCAGCATATGTGCAAAGTTCTCATTCAGCCTGTGCTGATCTCTTAGATCACTGCAAAGAGTTGGGAATATGACTTTATGATTTATACCTTTTTTATTTACTTCCATTTTTCCTACTAGTCTTTCTACAACTGTGCCTATTTTAAAGTACTTCCCTGCATCCATCATTCAAAAACCTGGCATTAGAAGGTTCAGTGCAAGGTTTGTGAAAGTAAGCACTGCTCTAAATCTTCATTTTACAGTTTAAGGCTATCCTGACAATACCTAGTCTGTGGCTTTGCAACTTGGCTATAGGTAATACAATTCCACAATGTGACTTTCATATGATCCCAAAGAACTCATGAGAGATTATGCAAAATAAAAAGAACCTGACAGTTGGGTATGGTGGTGCACGCTGTAATCCCAGCAGCTCAGGAGGCCGAGGCAGGAGGACTGCAAGTTCAAAGCTAGCCTCAGCAATATATCAAGGCCCTAAGCAAATCGGTGAGACCCTGTCTCTAAATAAAATACAAAATAGTGCTGGAGATGTGGCTCTGTGCCCACCAAATTCAATCCCAGGTACCAAAAAAATAGAACATGACTATCAAAGGGCTTCTCAAAGACTTTCTAAAATACTTAAATAGACCCTGTACCAAGAAAATATTCCTCAGAGTGCAGAAATTTGATTTATGCCCTTTTCGTAACATTTTTCATGAGTTGACTGTTATATCCAGAAACCATGTCTTACAAAAGGGTCTTTAATGGGGTCTTGAAAACATGCAGACCAACAGTCAAAATTAGGGTTATTTGAGGTTCAGTATTGTTTGATTCTGTTTCCTATTGCTATAGCAAAATACCTGAGGTTGGAAACATTATAGTGGGAAAAAGGTTGATTTAGCTCACAGTATTGGAGGTTGACTGTCCCAAATCAAGTGATCAACTATTTGATTTCTGTTGAGGGCCTTGAGACTGTCACAACATGTCAGATGACATTATGTCAGATGAAACTTTACCTTTACAAAATTTTTTAGATTTAAAAAATTTTGTAAAGGTAGTGCATTTTGAGAAGATATCACATGGGAAGACAGGAAATGAGAGATTTAGGATATAGGCTTGCTCTTTCTTATAAGGTCCTCTTTCTAGAACTAAATAGGGTCCCATGAGAAATATATTGATCACTTCAGAGGATGGTGCCCTCAATGACCTAATTACTTCCCACTGGGCACTGTCTCTTAACTTTTTTTTTTCAACTCTTTTTTCCCAACCCTTTCCTGACACTGCCATACTGGAAACCAAGCTTCTAGCACATGAAGATACACACAAACTGAATACAAGCCATATAGGCACTTATTTTTAAGAAGTTGTTACTCAAACTGGTGAGTGGGTAATGAAAATAATTATATGAAAGTAGAAAAAGAAGGACCGTTTCAGAGATCAAGGGAATATTTTAAAGCAGAGTGTCTATATTTGCAAGGGTAGATAAAAAGAAAGTCCTCTGCTATTCCTCTATACATGTCTATTCGACACCTTAGCTCAAGTACATTTTGTGTATATCCATGTTTGTTTGTTTTATGCCCCAGAAATACTTTTTAAATATTTTTATTTTGAAGTTTAGATTTAAAAAAAAAATTGTAAAGGTAAAGTTTCATATATCTTTACCTTCTTGTAAAGTGAAAACCTTATGTAACCATTGAATATAGACACAATCTGAGAAACGGACAATGGTAGAAAACTAAAACTAAATTACAGATGTTCCAATTATGTCATTTTTTTGTGTCCCAGGGTACTGTCTTACATAACTTACATTTAGGTAAATTCATTCTTTATTGCTTTATAACAAATTACCACATAGTCCCATGCCATATACACATTACTCACAGTATCTTGAGTCAAGAATAAGATGTAAATGGCAGAGGATGCTGAAGTCTCAACTCAAAGTTCAGGTGGGGAAGGATCATCCTCCACGGTCATGTTACAGATCTTAGGAGTCAATTCCCTACCCAGGTAGAGATGACTTCACCGGAGAAGTATCCCAATCCTTTAAAGAATTAATCATAATTCTTCATTAACTTTTATTTTATGTAAAAATAAGAAAACATTTTCTACTGTATTCTCTGAGGTCATCTCACCCTGATTCTACAACTAGATAAATACATTGTAATGTAAGAAAAGAAGATTATAGACCATTATGCCTATTGAATACAGAGGCCATTATTCTGAAGAAAATACTATGAAAACAAAATCAACAACATATAAATATACCATAACCAAGGATATCCATCTGAGAAATGCAAATATGATTCAACATACAAAAATAATTAATGTAGCATACTTTAATAATAGAATAAGGAGCAAAAACACATAATCACCACTAAGCTCATTCATGATAAAAGCCCTCAACAAATTAGGCATAGAAGGAACTTTGTCATCTAAAATGAGTATCCATGAAAAATGGAAGATTGATATTCATTATCATGACTATCAGTACTTTGCTCAATATTAGAAACAAGAGAAAGGTATCATCACTGGGTGCCATGGTGTACACCTGTGATCCCAATTACACAACAGGATTACAAGTTTGAGGGAAACCTGAGCAACATAATGAGACTCTGGTTCAATTCTCAGAACCAAAACACACACATACATACACACACACAGAGACACACACAAAGATATCCATCTACTTTGCCTCTTCTATTCAATATTTTATTGTATTTGAGGATATAACCAGTGAAATTAGGCCAAAAAATATCTAAGGCACTAATATCAGAAAGAAGAACTCAGACTATTCACAAATGACATGATCTTCTGTACAGGAAATTCTAAAGGATCTACTAAGATGCCCTTTAAATTTAAAAAAAAATCAGTATGTTTAGAGTGTACAAGATAAATACACAAAATGATTGCATTTCTGTACATTATCAATAAGTAATATATGGGACTTACTCAAACTAAAAAGTTTTTTCTCAGCAAGAGAAACAATAAGAGAGGTAAATAGGGAACCTACATCCTGGGAACAAATCTTTACTCCTCACACTTCAGATAGAGCCCTAATATCCAGAATATACAAAGAACTCAAAAAATTAAACAACAAGATAACAAACAACCCTATCAACAAATGGGCGAAGGACCTGAACAGACACTTCTCAGAGGAGGACATACAATCTATCAATAAGTACATGAAAAAATGCTCACCATCTCTAGCAGTCAGAGAAATGCAAATCAAAACCACCCTAAGATACCATCTCACTCCAGTAAGATTGGCAGCCATTATGAAGTCAAGCAACAATAAGTGCTGGCGAGGATGTGGGGAAAAGGGTACACTTGTACATTGCTGGTGGAACTGCAAACTGGTGCGGCCAATATGGAAAGCAGTATGGAGATTCCTAGGAAAGCTGGGAATGGAACCACCATTTGACCCAGCTATCGCCCTTCTCGGTCTATTCCCTGAGGACCTTAAAAGAGCATACTATAGGGATACTGCCACATCAATGATCATGGCAGCACAATTCACAATAACTAGACTTTGGAATCAACCCAGATGCCCTTCAATAGATGAATGGATTAAAAAACTGTGGCATTTATACACAATGGAGTATTACGCAGCACTAAAAAATGACAAAATCATGGATTTTGCAGGGAAATGGATGGCATTAGAGCAGATTATGCTAAGTGAAGCTAGCCAATCCTTAAAAAACAAATGCCAAATGTCTTCCTTGATATAAAGAGAGCAACTAAGATCAGAACAGGGAAGAAGAGCATGAGGAAAAGATTAACATTAAACAGAGACGAGTGGGGGGAGAGAAAGGGAGAGAGAAGGGAAACTATGGAAATGGAAGGAGACCCTCATTGTTACACAAAATTACATATAAGAGTTTGTGAGGGGAAAGGGGAAAAAAAAAACAAGGGAGAGAATTAAACAACAGCAGATGGGGTAGAGAGGGAAGATGAGAGGGAAGGGGAGGGGGGATAGTAGGGGATAGGAAAGGTAGCAGAATACAACAGTCACTAATATGGTATTATGTAAAAATGTGGATGTGTAACCGATGTGATTCTGCAACTTGTATTTGGGGTAAAAAATGGGAGTTCATAACCCACTTGAATCAAATGTATGGAAGATGATATGTCATGAGCTGTGTAATGTTTTGAACAACCAATAAAAAAAAATTAAAAAAAAAATAAGTAATATAAAATGAAATTCATGAAAAAAAATCCTATTTAAATACCCAAAAGGGAAATTTTAATGGAAATAAAAATAATGTCCGTTTAAGATATATGTTAAAATTATAAAACAAATTGAAAGAAATTTTAAAATTTCTATATAAGTGGAGGGACACTTTTGTGTTTATTATCAGAATGATTAATGCTATTAAGATGCAATCATTTCCAAATTAATCTATAGACTCACTGAAACTCTATTAAAATCCCAACTCTTTTTTTTTTTTTTATTGTGCAGCAATTGATATTCTGGATCTACAATTGTACGGAAATCGAAGTACTCCAGAATAGCCCAGAGAATCTTAGAATAAAGTAGAATTACTCAACTATACTTCTTGACTTTAAAACTTACTACAAAGTGATAGTATTTAACACACTATGGTATTAGTCTAAGGTTAGATACGTAGATCGATGGAATGAGAAACAAGTATGTAAAAATGATCCTTACATTTATTCACCCCCGCCTTGTTATCTTATTTGAAAAGTGTTTTAAGACGAAATGTAGAAACTATCTTTTCAACAGATTTTGCAGTAATAAGTGGATATCTACATGTAAATTGGACTCCCATATCACATCACTTATACAGCTGGTTTGCTGGGTGCAATGACACAAGTCTAATCCCAGAGGCTCAGGAGGCTGAGGCAGGAGGATCATGAGTTCAAGGACAATCACAGCAACTTAGCAAGGCCCTAAGTAACTTAGCAATACCCTGTCTCAAAATAAAAATCAAAATGGTCGGGAAATGTGGCTCAGTGGTTAAGTGCCCTGGTGCTGGAGAAAAAAAAGGGGGCGGGGGTTAACATGAATCATGGACACAAATGTAAGCATGAAACTAAGACTTCCATATCAAAAATAAAGGAATACATTTTCATGGCTTAGGTTAAACAATGATTTCTAAGATATAACCACAAAAATTCAAGTGAGGAAAAAGGCAAGTTGACATTCTTTAAAATTAAAACTTTTTTTAGAGTCAAAGCATACTACCAAAAAGTGAAAAGATAGCAATGTTTTCTCACAATTTGGGGTTTATCTTATAAGGGCATATTGTTCAGAATAAATAAAAGCATCACGCAAATAAAAAATATAGAGGCAAATGAAAAGATAAAACCTTGTAAATTATTTAAATAGATATTACTATACAGAAGTTAATGTATAAGCACCTGAAAAGAAGTTGTTCAATATCTTAGTCATTTTTCAAATCAAATTAAAATGAGACATACTTCATAAATCTTAAAGGCATATTCTTAAGTGAAATAAGTTACTCTAAACAGATGAAATACTATGTAAACCCATTTATATGACACTCTGGAAAAGGCAAAGTTACAGGGATAAAAAAAATTAGTGATTGCAAGGGGCATCAGAGATAGGGAGGTAAGCTAAGTGAAGTTTAGAAGTCTTTAGCTCAGTGAAATTATTCTGTATATTATGGTTGGATATATGATACAGGCTTAAATTCAATAGAACTTCATAATATAAAGAGTGAATTTCATATTAAAAATATTTATTAGGCTTGAGGATATAAGAAAGGGATGCACAGGAAATTGTATAATGGCATAATAAATGCATGGGATAACCTTAGTGAATGGAATAAAGAGAAAAATGGGTTGACAAGTAATTTAGCAAGTAAGATTCTAATTTTGAAGTCGAAAAGCCATATACATAAGCACCGCACTTCAGTTGGTAAAGTCTTTCCATACTGGCATAGCTTACCAATCAGGATAGAATGTGGAGATAAGGCCTTGTGCTTTTGCTGTCTAGCAGCCTGACAGAACTTAGCAGTTCAGTTAATAAATGGCTCCCACATTTGAGATCAGAACTTGGTTTCTACTTCAGACTTTCTGGAGACTAAAGGTCCAGGTGAAATTTCAGTCAATATCCTAATTGTGAATTATGTGAGTTTCTTCTCACTCAATATACTCATAAGTGAGAATCAAAGCTCATAAAAATTTCCATAAAAACATACAAATGAAGAATCATTCAGAGTGGAAAGAACAGAGCAAAAATTACAAAGACCATAATGTATCTACTTTTGCTGTGACTGATCATCAAATGACTTGCATGTTCATCATTCATATCATTTTATGCAGGAGTAGGATTGAATAAAAAATAACACAAATGTTATTACTGAGGAGTTTAATTTTAAAAACATTTTAGAGGAAGCACTGTTCATATTTCTAAGATTAGGGCAGAAATTCTCAAGACACAGCGTTTTCTATATTTCTATAATGCTACCACTGCAGTGGAATGTTCATATAACTCCTTGTAAATTGTCTTTCTTATCTTGGTTTTATTGAATCATAGCTTATAAAATGACCTGTCCAAACAAAGTAGGAATTCTAGGAGTCCAGTAATTACTATAGTAAACCTAATAGCCAGGGTTTTAGTCAGCATTTTCGCCTTTATGACTAAACGACCTGAAAAGAACAATTTTAGAGGCAGAAAAGTTTTTTGGGGGGGCTCACAGTTTCAGAGATCTCAGTCCATAGACAGCTGGCTCCATTCTTCTGGACTTGAAGTGAGGCAGAACATCATGGCAGAAGAGTGTGGCAGAGGGAAGTGGCTCATATGAGGCTCAGAAAACAGAGAGAGATTTCATACACCAGATACAAAATATATACCCTCAAGCCATACACAGCAGATGAGGTAGAGAGGGAAGATGAGAGGGGAGGGGAGTGGGGGATAGTAGGGGATAGGAAAGGCAGCAGAATACAACAGTCACTAATATGGCATTATGTAAAAATTGTGAATGTGTAACTGATGTGATTCTGCAATTTGTATTTGGGGTAAAAATGGGAGTTCATAACTCACTTGAATCAAATGTATGAAAGATGATATGTCATGAGCTTTGTAATGTTTTGAACAACCAATAAAAAAAAAGTGATATAAGAAAATATCATGTGTTTTGCCTGAGAGAACAATAAAGTAAAGTTGTAATCGGTTGCCAAAGCTTAATCAATAAAATCACACTTCAAAGTTAAAAAAAAAAAGCCATACACCCAATACCTACCTCCTCCAGCCACAATCTACCTGTCTTTAGTTACTACAGTTATCCCTATCAGGGGATTAATTCCCTGATAAGATTAAGGCCCCCATAACCTCTAAACCTTCTTGCATTGTCTCACACATGAGATTTTGGGGGACACCTCCCATCTGAACTATAAGAGCAAGATAAGGTTTAAATAGAGTTGTCTATGTAAAATATGTGTAAACATGTTTGGTCAATAATAGATCATTTACAACATATTAAACCCTAAGAAAAGGCAGTCAGAGAGAGAAAGCATTTTGCTTTGATACTAGGGTACACATTTTTACAACTTTCAAATATATATAAATCTTAAAATTGATATTTTAAGAAAACTGTAGGTCAGAATGCAGACATATTGTAATTGTCACTACATGAACTTCAATAAATTTGATCCTAAAATCTTCCATTGAAATCCTTGAGTAACATACATAGCACTGCACAGGGGTTGCAAATGGGTTGGAAAGAAAAATCTCAGTGAGTCACATAGGTCTATCTCAAGAAACAATATAATCAATGTTTCTGAGAAATACAAATGAGGAAAACATGAAGAATCATGCATGATAAGCTGAAAAGTGCTTAAGAGGAATTGATCTGAAGTGAAGGAACAGTAGGAATACCTTTCTTAATGTATATAGTCCATCCCATAAAATCATAGAAGTTATACAAGACAAATATACATGGTATATAAGTTGAAAAGTGTATAGCATACAATTTCCAAGTGATGAGAAACATTTGTGTTATTATGGTAAGTGGTTTTATTTTTTCAAGTGATTCAAAGGACACATTTTGTAATATCTTAGATAAGATTTATATCAGTTCTCAGTGTAAATCTAGTATTATATTATGTGTTTTATCTGTTGTTAATTCATACAACCCAACCTATATCTCAAGAGTCAGGCATCATCAGTTCAGAATCTGAACTAAAGTCCTACAAGAAAGGAAATATAGAACTTTGGCTTGAGCTTGACTCAATCTGTCTCCAGAGTTTTGCTCACATCCACTCTGTTAGAATACTTTTTCTTTTATATTAAAACTGTGTAAGTCTCGTTTCAGAAATCTTATCCTACCATCTTGTCATGAAGGTATTTTCTTAGATTGTGTTATATACCATATTAAATATTTCTATATTTAAGACTTTGATTTTTCTGGAATTAATTTTGATTGTAATGTGAGGTTAAAAGATCATATTTTAATCCCCACCA
The DNA here is from genome assembly GCF_047511675.1 of Marmota flaviventris. Classification (NCBI taxonomy): domain Eukaryota; kingdom Metazoa; phylum Chordata; class Mammalia; order Rodentia; family Sciuridae; genus Marmota; species Marmota flaviventris. The sequence continues at coordinate 128,256,009 of NC_092499.1, forward strand.
TGTATAGTCAATTTCCTATAGCATTTACAGAAAAGTTCTACTTTTCACCTTTGCTTGACTTATATTGTGTTTATATATGCATTGTCTATTTTCAGATGTTTTCCCTTCCTCTAGCTGTGTGCAAATACATTTTCATAGTTAAAAAGATTAAAAATGAAAACCTGATTTAAAACAAAGTTTTTTCTTCCAGAGTCCGTTGTCTAATTCTTAACCACTATGCTCTTCTGTAATGAGGAAAGATAACCTGAAAACTTACATTCCTTGCACTACACCAATATTCCTTGCTGTCCTTTGAATAAAGAAGAGGACTTAGAAGTTCAGAAAATTTGCTTCCAACACTTATAACTCTAAAGTCTTGTGACTCTTAGGCAGTTATCTTGATACCAGTCCATAATTTATTTACTTAACACCTTTAATAAATCAAGGAATGGTGGAAAGTTTAGATGAAACCCTTGTTTAGACATCTCCTGAATAAGCAAAGGCACCAGTGTACATTGTCCTCCTCTGTAAGACTTCAACCACCAAGGACAGGGCCATGGGAAGAGCCACTTGAGCCTTGCTGTTGGGCCTGCATGCATAAGGGCAGCTGCTCCCTGCCCTCCCTGTAGTATAGGTTGGGAGTTACATCCTTTTGTATGACAGTGAGCATGTTCATTCTGCTTGATAACCAATGTCACTTTACCCCTTGGGTCCTTGCATTGTAATATTTCTTCTTGGATTTTGTTTTGGTGAGCAAATGTCTTTAACACATGGTCATATGAACAAAATTAATCAATTTATATTTTTTGTATTGTGTATTAAGGCCTTACATTTTCATGAGTAAAAACATTCACAGTTGCATTTTAAATAAGTATTCCAATTACTCTAATTTTTTGAAACATCACCCTTTCCTAAATATAACTTTTATTAAGAAAGGCAGATGTTATCTATTATCTGTTCTACTTCTTCTCAGAAATTTATTCTGAAATGCCTCTGGTTAAAACAGAACAAGAGTTTTCTGAGATAAAGGCTAATGGCTATGAAATGTTCTTTGTAAAGAGGCTGCACTATTGTCTGTGTCATTTCTTCCTTTCCTATTGATGCACATTCTGTGCATGTCGGGACTGTTTATCTTATAAGGAAATTACAGCAGAATATTTCAGAACAAGTCCATCCATGCACAGGATGATGAAAATTATGTCATGCATGTTGGATTGTAGTAATCTGGATAAAACTTTATAAGTCATATAAAGCAAAACTGGTGAAATATGCTACTTAAAAAGTATCTAGAAACATTTTACAAAGGGTCATTTTATTGAAGGTGAATCTTGGAGAACAAGACTATCTTACTTGTTCTAAGAGGGCAAAACTATCCAGAAGGAAAGATGTGATGCAGAGAAGGTGTGATGCACAGAAGGTGTGAAGCAGCATGGTCGACAGAGAATCTTCACAGTGGTGTGAGGATGGGGAGGCCAGAGAAGAGGCTGAGGTGGAGGTCATGGTTCATGTCCTGTCCTGAGAACAGAAGGGACCAAAAGGATAATGTTAATCTGCAAATTCAAATACTTGTCAGATTAAAATAGAATAGGAGTTTATCCACAAGTTGATAACATAATGAGGAGTTTGAGACTAATTCATGCTTGAAATTCAATACAAAAAGAGAATCTTTGTGTTATTCTGCATCCCATAAATTTGTGGGGATCACAGAGGAATATCACAGACAAAATTGGGCTCAGGATGAGGCTCACTGATTGAATGCCTGCTCAAGCATACATGAGGACCTACATTGCTCCTCATCCCCTAAAAAATAGAGGAGGTTTTCATTTTCTCTGAGATTTGAGTAGGGATTCTGAAAACTTGACAGAAAACTAAACTGGAAGAGGAAGAGCTGAACTTGGAACTCAGAGGACAGCATTAGGCCTGGGATGGGATGGACAAAGGTCTCTTCAAGGAGGAGCAATGGAGAATGTTCTGAATAAGAAGAAGCAGTGAGTCAAGCAAAGAGGGGAGGGAAAGTAAAGAGGAGAAGTGCATCCATGCATGAGAAGGAGCCAGTGGATTTGAAGTACAATAGGGACAGTCATATATGTTAGGACAAGGAGGACAGATCCTGGGAGGAATCAGCAAGTGAGAGGGGCAGTTCAGAGAAGAATGCATCCTGTGCTGAGGAGTTTTGAATGTACGGGTCTTGTTCCTTGAAATGCTATGCAAGCTTATGAGGTCTGCCAATGAGGAGAGAATAAGTGAAGATGGTTCTGTCCACCAGTGAAGTCCCCAAGCATTACTGGAAGGACTGTGTCTGGAATGAAGTGAATGGAAAGGGGCAGAGAAGGTCCCCTTGCTGGTGGAAGAACAGACGCAGAGGCCTTAGATTCTCTTGTTAACTTCTCTTTCTCATTGCTCCCATCCCAGTCTAAAAACAGGTCCCTGTCTCAGTTCATTTTGCAAGCCTAATTGAGATCCATGAGTTGAAAATTAAGAGTTGCCAGCTCATGGACGACTAGCATCCACACATTAGATGCTGAGACCAGACTAACAGGAGGCTTTGCCTAAGGTCAGCAGAGAATGGATTAAAGTTAGACACATAAGCAAGATTGGCAGGGACAAAGCAGTGGTGCCTGAAGTGGTGGGTGGTGGTGGGCAGACCCTAACAGACTTTTTTCTGAGGGAATTTTCAGTAGTCTGTGCCTGCATGGCCTAGTTCATTTACCAATGTCCTCATACTAACTTCTTGGCTTTATCCTGTGTCTCAGAGCATAATATATTTTAAATTTATTCTATCACACATGACCTTTACATTATACACATAGAAATAATTTCTTACCTAAATTTCTCATTGGCAGATTACTCAGAGTAAACATATTTGTCAATTTACTAAACAATCTGAATTCAGCATGTCTTTATTGGATTCTTTTTTTGTTTTTGTATCAAGGATTGAACCCAAGGGTTCTTAGCAACTAAGTCATATCCCCAGCCCTTTTAAAATTTTTTATCTTGAGGTAGGGTCTTGCCAAGTTGCTGAGGCTGGCTTTGAAACTGCAATCCTCCTACTTCAGCCTCCCAAATCTCTGGGATTATAGACATTTGCCATTGGGCCTGGCTGTTGGATTATTTCTGATTACTATCTCCTTTTTCCCCAAGAGTCAATTTTACTTGGGGTAAAGCAAGAATATTCCTTGGAGAGCTGAGATTTGTTAATTTTGAATACTTCTATATTATGGAAACTATTAACCCATACATACTTGAAACAGTGAATTGCTTGAAGGTGCATGAATGGAGGTGTCTCTTCCACAGAAGGACCAAAACAATAAGTAAATAACTAACCTTTGAAGAGTGTCTAAGAGAAAACACCGAGACTCAACAAAGGAGCAGAAAGAACCCTGCTAAGCAGAGAAACTTGGAATATCAGCATAGAGATGGAAACAAAGCATCCCATCTCAGACACTGTTCCATGACAGTATTGGACTGAAGATGAAGGGGATTCCTCATTGCAAGAAAAGGCAATCAAGAAAGCTCTATTAGCCCCTGTTAATAGAGTTAGCCCCTGTTAAGGCTGCAGATATCTGTTGTTCTAGCAAGAAGAGATTCACAGGCCACAAAGTCCCTGAGCCCAGTTTAGCAAGCTACCCTAGGTTCATATGGCAGCTTTGCTCTAGAGAAGGAAATCACACGTCTCTCACTTTCTTACTTTACACTGCTATGGTACTGTACCAACTTGAAAATGGAGCCACTACTGGAGTACATTCTGCCTGAGGGGCCATTAGTCACTGCATCTCCCTAAACCTAAGGCCCAGTATCCATCTAACATACTCACTCCAAAGGATGTGATGCCCACAATCTCAGCTAGGCAACTATACTAGTGACCTAGAAATCAGTCTTCTGTTAGGTTGGGAATGTGTTGTATCTTACGTTTGTTTTTTTTTTTTTTTTTCCCCCTCCACATGTGAAGAATACAGTCCACATCACTCACTTGCCTGCACATGCCAAAAATCTTGTGTATAAATGTTCATTTTCAGGACTGTGCAAGCAGGACTGTCCTAAACAACCATATTTTAAACATTGTTGTGGAACCAATCTCACTTCTGACCATGATATTGATTCTATGCTTTTGGGCTTAGCCATAAGGTAATTCCATTCTATGTTTCAAAAGAATACACAGACCCAAATAATTTATGATAGAAAAGAGAATGAAAAGAGTTTAATAATCAAAATGGCTTGAAGCTATAGTTGTCTTTTGGACAATTGAAGATTTAAACCCTGGACCCCTAACACACTCTCCTAAAGGCAGAAGTATCATTTATATCCCCTGTTAATGACATTTCTCAATCTTGGCTTCAAATGTTCAGAAATTGGTAAAACATTACAGTGGAATCCTGCAGATACACTGCCTGATGGTATCTAAAAATAGGTGTGTTTGATATATATAACCAGCACAAGCACTTTGAAGAAATGTTTATTGATACGCAAAAGAATCTGGAGAAAGAAGAAAAAGAAGGAGAATCCACAGAGCTTAATGGTGTCTTCCTAAATAGGTGGACCTGGGTTTGGAAAGATGGAAAACAAAGGAAAGTGCTTTGTTGTTTTCCACCATGCCCCGTTATTCCCTGAGCCCAAGATTTTTTCTTTGCTTTAGCTATTTTTGTTTCTGTCACCAAATTATCACTTTTTAAAATCTTATTTTGAAATATTTTTTAGTTTTACAGGGATTTGTATTTGTTGTAAAGAGAGTTTCACACCGTCTTGAGCTTCAGGAATTGTTAACATCTTACATAACTCTAGTAAACTTATGCAAATTGAGATATAGACAGTGATACAACTATACTATTTAAGTTTACCATATTTTCCACTAAAGTTATTTTTCCTCACCCAGGATGCATCCCAGGTGCCACATTGTACTTAATGCTAGTTTTATGAATTATTTGTTGCTGTAAGAACAAATTACCACAGTATAGTACCCCCAATGCACACACATATGACTCACTGTTTCCCTGTGTCAGAAATGAAGATGCAAATGATGTCCAAGGCTGAAGTTTGCAGTTTGGGTTCATCTGGGGAAAGATCTTTTCCAAACTGTTAATATACACAGATTATTTTACTTGAAAATGATTTGAATCATTAAGAACTAACACCAATCCATCACAAACTCTTTTAAACATCAACAAAAACACAGAAAATACAGCACTTCCTGATTCATAAAATGAAGCCAGAGTTTATCCCAATACAACAACTAGACACAGATATTACAAGAAAGAAAATTATAGACCAATCTGCTTTAGGAATATAGGAAAATGAGAGCCTCTTTTCTTTAATGTATGTTTATGGCACTTTGTGTAGTATGAGGTAACTGTATTTATGTGGGTTTGTCTCCATGTCTTCTTTCCGTTGGTGTTCATGTTTGTTTTTTGTGACAATACCATGCCATTTTTGTTACTATAGCTCTGTAATATAATTTAAGATCGGTATTGTGATGCCTCCATCACTTTTCTCACTAAGGATTTCTGCGGCTATTCTGGGCCTCTTATTTTTCCAAATACATTTCATATAGCTTTTCTATTTTTGTGAAGAATGTTATTTGGATTTTAATAGAATTTGCATTAAATCTGTATAGAACTTTTGATAATATGGCTATTTTGACAATATTAATTCTTTCTATCCGAGAACATGGGGAGATCTTTCCATTTTCTGAGGTCTTCAATTTATTTCATTAGTGTTCTGTAGTTTTCATCATAGAGGTCTTTTACCTCTTTTGTCAGATCAATTCCCACGTGTTTTTTTTTTTTTTTTTTTTTTTGAGGCTATTGTAAAGGGGATAGTTTTCCTGATTTGTCTTTCAGCTGACATGCCATTGGTGTGTAGGAATGCAATTGATTTGTTGGTGTTGATTTTATACCCTGCTACTTTGCTGAATCTGAGTTATAGAAGCTTTCTAATATAGAATCATGTCATCAGCAAATAAGGATTGTTTGAGCTCTTCCTATTCATATAATATCCTTCTTTTGTCTAATTGTTCTGGCTAGGGTTTCAAGGACTATGTTGAATAGGAGTTGTGAAATAGGACATCCCTATCTTGTTCCAGTTTTCAGAGGGAATGGTTACAAGTTTTCTCTACTTAGAGTGATGTTGGCCTTGCGTTTAGCATATATAGCTTTTACAACACTATATTCCTACAGCAATCCCTGCCCCCCTTTTAAATTCGGAAGTAGTGTCTCACTAAGCTGCTTAGGAACTTGATAAGTTGTTGAGGTTGGCTTTGAACTTACAATCCTCCTACCTCTGCTTCCTGAGTCACTGGGATTACAGGTGTATGCCACCACATCCAGGAAGATAATACTTAAACTGAAATTATAGGGTTAATATGTAAAAAAAAAAAAAAAAAAATATATATATATATATATATATATATATATATATATATATGGTTCTCTACATTATTTTCTCTGCATATTTTGAATCTGTTGACACTTTTGCTTCTCTTACATGAAGGTGTGTCAGCTTTCTGTTGCTGTGACCAAAATACCTACCAAAAACAAATTAGGGGAGGAAATGTTTAATTTGGGCTCAGGCTTTCAGAGGTTCATTCCATGGTGGAGAAAGCTGCTCAGCACATGGAAGCTGGGAAACAGAGAGAGCACAAAGAGCCAGGGACAAAATATAATCCCCCATAACAATTCCTTGTGACCTACTTTATTGTCACACGTCAGTCTACAGTTACCACCTAGTAGTTCATTCAAACTATTAATACATCACATGGATTAATCGACTGATAAGGATACAGGTCCCATAATCCAATCATTTAAACCACCTTTGAACATTACTACTATGGGGATAACATTTCCAAGCATGAAACTTGGAGGGACATTGACAGGTTCAATGATATTCTGCCCCTGGCTCCTAGAAGCTAATGCTCATCTCACAAAACAAAAAATGCATTCAGGATATCTACAGGCATCTGCATACTCTTAACAGATTCAGCATTGCTCAACAGTTCAAGTCCAAATTCTTATCTTGGACTTGAGCAAAACTTAGCTGTGAGCCCCTGAAAAATTAAAAAATCAAATTACATGCTTACAATGTACAATGGCACGGTGTAAACATCCCCATTCTAGAAGTGAAATATTTGAAATCTCAGTGAAAGATTCTGTGAACCCCTAACTCCAGCACCCTGCATTCCTACAGAATCAGCACAATTTGGAAGATGCCAAACTCTGCTATCAGCTCGAGCACTAGCTGGGCTCTCTTGGACCACAGATGCATGGCCTGTAAGTGCCTGCATGGCTGTGTATAGTGAAATAATTCTGGAGAAATACCTCCCCAGGTACCCTGGTCTTACTGATCCTTCAGATGCCCTCAAGTCATCTTTCCTATCTTCTCTCTTCAACATACCTAGCCTCTCTTTAGTGACAGTAATATCTTCAAATACCACGCTGTCCTCAGCTCCAGTTTTACTCCCACTTTTCCAGCTAAAATGTTTCTACTCTGATTTCTGCTCCTAATTATCACAGTTATCCTAACTAAAAGCTGCCAGCAACATCCATGCCAGCACTTACATGCCATCATACCTTAAAATTTCCTTTGCCAGATTAATTATCCCATCACATTTAAACTCAGCCTCACTGAAAGTCTCAGGACATGAACAAAATATAGATAAGTTCTTTGTAAGAATATAATACAAATGACCTCCAGTTCAATTTTTAATAGAGTTCTCATTCTCATCTGAAATATTATGAACACAGTCTTTGTCCACATTCCTATGGGCATTTTGGTCTTCTGAACTCCCACCAAAATTGGCATTAATCTCTGCTTACAAAATTCTGATTTTTCCACCCTGAATCTCCAAACTCTTTCAAACTCCTGCTGCAAACCATCTTCAAGGAATTGTGAACCATATAGTGAGATATATACACAGGAAAAACACCACTACCTGCTTTGGAGGGGGTACCAGGGATTGAACTCAGGGGCACTTGACCACTGAGCCACACCCTCAGCCCTATTTTGTATTTTATTTGGAGACAGGGTCTCGCTGAGTTGCTTAGTACCTCGCTTTTGTTGAGGCTGGCTTTGAACTCACAATCCTCCCTGCCTCAGCCTCCCAAGCCACTGGGGTTACAGGTGTGCACCACCACACCAAGCAAAAACTCCATTCTTGATACCAATTCTGTTTCAGGGTTCTGTATAGCAACAGAGCCACAGTACGGATGTATTTGTATATATGTATACACACATATGTACACACACTTGTACAAACACACACTTGTATACACACGTATATATACATATATATGTGTATGAATACATACATATATACACACATGTAAAGTATACATATTGTATAAAGGGAATATATTAGATTGGCTTACATGATCAGAAGCTGGATAGTCCCACAGTGATCATCTGCAGACTAGAGAGCTGGAGAAACCAGCAGGTGTTCTCTGTCCTGGAAGCTGGAGTCACAAAAAAAAAAAAAAAAAAAAGAAATAACGTAGCCCCACTGTGGGACTACAGACTTCAAAACTTCCTGGAAAATTGCTGGTCAGAGTTCACTTCAGAATAGTGAATGAGTTGGAGTCTGATGTCCTCTGGTAATGGCAGTGTCAACTGAAGTAGCCAGTCAAGAATCAAGCTTGCATCTGTCTTAGTTTCCTCCTTCTTCCAACTTGTCAGGCCCTCATTCTATTAGGTTGTACTGCTTACTTGCATGGCCCCATCTCCCTCAGTTGGCTATCCCACATGCCAATTATCTCTGGTGTGATATGACACACCCAGAAGTCTCTTAAAGCTAAGCATCTCTTAATTCAATCAAGTTGACAATACAGAGTAATCATCCCAAAGTCCACCCCTTGTCAACTTGACACCAAACATCTCTCTTTGAATCATACCTAATCTCCAAATAAGCAAAACAAGGTCTTGATTTCACCTACCATGATATAAGTATCCTGAATATAACTAAAACTTCACTGATTCCTTCCCCAGAATAGAAGGCAATTTGAATGATACTTTTCTGACATTTGCAACACAAATTCTGTAATGTATATTTTAAAATATTTTTGAGTGTGTGCTTCAATTGCTGCCACTATTGCCTGAGGACACTGGACTCCAGCTCCTTCACTCTTCCAAAGTGGACTTTGACCAACAACTCTCCAGGGAGTTTCCAGGCTTTCTGTTTCCCTAGGTCTCTCATTGGTCCCTCTTGTTCTGAGGCTCCAAGTTCTTAGACTGAGCCCTTATTGGTTCCACCAGCTCTCCAGTCTGCAGACAAGACAGCCATCGTCAAATTATTCAGATTCTGATCAAGTAAGCCAATCTAATAAATCATTCCATATATGTATATGTATGTATGTATGTATGTATATGTATGTATGTATGTATGTATGATATATATATATATATATATATATATATATACACACACACACATAATATAAAATATATATATATATATATCATGTTGGTTATGGTTATGTTCCTCTAGAAAACCCTTGCTAATACAAGATATTTTTATTCAAGATTGCTTAGAAATTTGTTATTTCAGCTAGTCTTAACACCAAAGAGTTAACTTCTAAACTAACATAAGACTGAGAAAAAGAAAATAAGGTATAAAAGAGGCCTTTTATGAACCAAGCTGCAGCTGCACTGGAAAATGCTTTACCTGAAAAATTTGGGTCTTAGCTTTTATAAGAATGCAAATAAAACTCTTAAAAGAATTCAGCCTTATGAACAGAAGACCAGATCTTGAATCATTTTGTCATAAATATATTTCACATTCAACTGTCTTTTTATAAATCAATAAGTTTATAATACTCTGTATCAGAAGTTTGTTGGTAAAATAAAAAAAAATGTCTTCAGAATTGTTAGCCTACATTTTTGCTAAATTTGATGGTTATCTTTATCTGTTAGATGTTTAGATAAGTATATAAATTTTACCCAAGAACAAATGTGCACGAAAAAGTACAATGTAGTGTTTCTCTTATGTATCATGTACTGTAATTTGACTATTAGTACTTTTCTTTAATAAGGGAATAACTCAAAATAATGACTATGCTCATCTAATATCACAGTTCCTAAGTAATGTAGGCTTAATAAAACATTTTAAATGAAGTAGAAAAAACAAATATATGCTTGTAAGTAAAATTTTCATGTAACTTCAAGTGTTTGTTTCATTAAATAAAAGATGAGTAAATTCAAAAGATATCATTTCACTCAAAAATATAATTTTTAAAAATTTGTACTTTTTAGATATACATGACAGTAGACTATATTTTGACATATTTATATAAACATGGAGTATATCTTATTCTAATTTGGCTCCCAGTCTTGTGGTTATACATGATGTGAACAGGTTTTAAAGACCTAAATTTAAGAAATGAAACAATATAGAAAGGTACCAGCAAGGGAAGGATACTAAAAAAATTATGATATATTTTTTGTGAATAAGATTAAAAAGAATAGAGGTTTTTTCCCCTTTGGATGAGAAAGGATTTTATATGGTAAATTTTTTTCTCTAAAATAGAATGACATTTCAGAATTGAAAGAAAGATGGGGCAAAACTGAACTTTTAAGAAAGATGAACAGGGTCTGAGCAGGTAATGGGTGGTAAAGGATGAAATCTATGAAAGAAAATTTGTTATCAAGTTGGCTATAATTTTTTAAATATTACTGATAGATTCTTAGCAAAACCTATCACAAATATAATGATGTAAAGCTATAATCTAATTTATGTTTAAAGCAATAAAATTTCCTTAAAATATTAATCTGTGGAGCTGTGGTTGTGACTCAGTGGTAGAGCACTTGCCTAGCATGTGTGAGGCACTGGGTTCAATTCTCAGCACCATATAAACAAATCAGTTAAGGTATTATGTCTACCTACAACTAAAAAGATTTAAACAACATAAATCTGCTGTTAGTAAAAGTTTCAAGAAGTGGCCTAGAAAGCAAAAAAAAAAAAAAAAAAAAGTTTTATCAATATAGTTACTTTTTAAATTAGGCTTTTCATTACTTAGAAAAACTGAGTCTTAAGTGTTCTTTTTTAAAATATTGTTTTAAAGATTCTTAAATAATAAGTTTATAACTCTAATTATACAGGACTGGACTTGCCCCATTGCATATCACTAGGTGGACTATATAAATATTGTTTGGTGATCACTTTACAGTTTAATCCATGGAATTATTTACACACATATATACACACATATACATACATACACACATGTACACACACACATACACACATATATACACACCTACACACACGCACATGTACACACTCACATATATGCACATACACGTGCACATACATACACATACATGCACAAGCATATATGGACACATATACACACATGCACACATATATACACACATGCACGCACACGCACATGCACACGCACACAAACACACACATATGCATACACACACATACACGCACACACGTACAACCACACACATATATACATGCACGTATACACACATATACACACATACACATATATACACACATAACCACACACGTACATACACAAGTATACACATGAACACACATGCACATGTACACACAAGTATACACACAAACATACACGTACACACATACTAACATACACATATACATGTACACATATACATGTACACATCCACACATGTACACACATACATATATATGCACATATACACATTCACAAACACATGAAAACATACACAGAGACACACACAGGCATACACACACACCAACATACACATATATATACACACATGCATACAAAAATGCATACACATATACAGACACACACCTACACACATACACATACATACACAGAAATACATACAGAAATACACACAAATCCACACACATACACATATCCACACACATGCACACATACATACACACATATGTGCACATCCACATACATGCACACACACATGCACACACATACATATACACATACACACATACAAACATACACATACATAAATATACACATACACACACATACACACATATACATATAAACATATACACGCAAATATACACATACACCCATATACACACATAAATATACACATACACATACATATACACACATACACACATAAACACATACATATACATATATACACATACGCACATACACATGCACTTATACACACATATACACATACACATGCACATACCCACATACCCACACATACCCACACACACACACACACATATACAAACACATGCGCACATACGCACATACACACATACATACACATACCCACATACATACACATACACACACATGCATGCACACATACATATACATACACACATACACATACATACATATACACATATACCTATACACATACATATACACACTTACACACATATACACATACATATACACACATACTCATATATACACATATACACATACATACACACATATACACATAATTACATATACACACATGCATACACACCTACACACATATAAACACATACATACACATACACAGTATATATATACACACAAACATGTAAACACAAACACATACATATATTCATACACAAATACAAATATACACATACGCACACATACACACACATGCACACATATGCACACATACACACACATACACCTACACACACATATACACCTACACACATACATACACATGTATACATGCACATGCATATACACATACACACAAATATATGTATATGCACACATACACACATGCACAAACATGCACACATACATATCCACATATGCACACACATACACATATATGAATACACATATGCACACATACACATACATAGGCATACACAGGCATACACACACATACACACCATACACCTACATTCATACACGCATACACATGCATAGACGCACAATGCATATACACACATACATATGCATATACACACATAGATACATATATACATATACACATACACACCATACATATACACAAACACATATATATATACATAACACATAGATACACATATACAAACACATACACTATATACACAAACATGCAAACACATAGACTCACATACACACAAATATATATATATATATATATATATATATATATATATATATATATATATATATATACATATACATACATACATACAAACATGCACACACATACACACAAATATACATATACCCACACACACATACACATATATACACAAACAAGCATAAACATGCACTCACACAAATGTACAAACACACAAATGTACATACACACATACACACATATATGTATACATACACATGCACGTACATATGTACATACACATGTACATGCACATGTACACATGTGCACACATACACACATACACACATACACACATGCACATGTACACATTCACACCTACACACACGCACACACATACACACATATACACATATGCATACATACATACACACCTGCATACACACACCTGCATACACACACGCATACACACATAGTAAATGTTTTTAATGCTGAAATCCACCAACTACATGTTTCCTCGACTAACCTGCTTAGATAAAATGCAAGACTCCAGTGAAAGCTACAACCCACTGATCCTTCATCCTGTATTTTTCCCCTGCCTCCAATGTTTGTGCATTTTAAGCCAGTAAGGCTCCTTTATTGCCATTGGCACTGAGGTTTCACTGCCTTCTCTCTGGATACTCTAATACATTTCATGCGATTTTTTTAGTTGCTTCCTCTGTCTCACCTGACCAACACACCTAATCCTAACTTCTTTCTCAGTCACAGTTCTCAGAGGTACATATTCTCTCTGTGGGACCAGTATTCATTAAAGGTATATCATTAAACATCCAGGACCGAGTCCCTTGTAGTACTATCAGGATAGACCAACAATTTATGGTCACTGTCCACAGGGTACAATGGATAAGAACAAATTAGAAATACTAAACATACAACATATGTAAAGAGATCACTTTATAAACTATAGTCCCAAAAATGGATTGAGAAGATAGATAGATAAATAAATAGAATTACTTCAGAGTTTGTGCTGGAGTAGTGTTAATATTTAGATGTCAGGTATTCCCCAAAAGCTCATGTGTGAGACTGAAAAACATTCAGATGTGAAGTGAACAGGTTATGAGAGTTTTAACCTAATCATTGGATCAATCCACTAATAAGGATTAACTGTGTGGTAACTGTAGACACGTAGGATGTACCTGGAGGAAGGGGTCACTGAGGGTGTGACTTTGGGGTTTATATATGATCCCTGGTGAACAAAGCTCTACTTCCTGCTTGGCATTTCCTTAGCTGCTTCCTTGTGCCATGCCGTTCCATCATGATGTTGCTGTCTCACCTTGGGCCCAAAGACATGGAGTCATCTGACCATCTACCGAACCTCTGAAACCATGAGTCAAAATAAAACTTTGTCTAAGATTTTTCTTATTGGCTCTTTTGGTCATGGTGACTCAAAACTGACTAAAACAAGCAGTAACTTTTAAAGACTTTAAGAAATTAGTATCTTGAGACTCTCTACTATCAAAAATCTGAACAATGCTATCTGTGAGCTGCATTATATATCCAACTCTTCAATTGCTTATTTTTTTTAAAGAGAGAGAGAAAAATTGCTTATTTTTTTTTAAAGAGAGAGAGAGAGAGAGAGAAATTTTTAAAATATTTTTTAGTTTTCGGCAGACACAACATCTTTATTTGTATGTGGTGCTGAGGATCGAACCCAGTGCCACGCGCATGCCAGGCAAGAGTGCTACCGCTTGAGCCACATCCCCAGCCCAAATTGCTTATTTTTTTTTGATCTGAAATTTCTTTTCTGGTTGAAAATAGTCTGAATATAGGCTGAAGAGTTCCTACCCCATGATATGGTGTGACTTTGATATATTTTCAATGGCATTTTCTGAGAATTCTGGTCACCAGGCAAGCCTCTATAAATCTTGTTTAGTAGGTTTAGGTTTCCTAAACCTGTGGTTTAGTAGGTTGTGGTAAATTATGATATTGGGGGCTTCAGGCTCAGCACTGTGTCCTCTGTACCCACATCATCATGTTAGTACAGATTTGTATCTGTCACCTGCCATCTCTTAACCCTGAACATTCAGAATTCACTTATCCTTAGTGACATTTTGAGATGAGTCAATTCTTGTCCACATGTAAATATGCCTCCTTTGTGACTTATTTTTTGGTGGGTGGTTTTCTTGCAGATAACATTTACTGAATACATCACGAGTGATACCAGTGTATGTATTGAAAAGTTGACTAAAAATGTCATTAGCACTGAGTGTAGTGGCACATGCCTCTAATCCCAGAGGCTTTGGAAGCTGAAGCAGAAGGATCCCGAAGTCAAAGCCAACCTCAGCAAATCAAGGTGCTAAACAAATCAGTGAGACCCTGACTCTAAATAAAATACAAAATAGGGCTGAGGATTTGGCTCAGTGGTCGAGTGCCCTCGAGTTCAATCCCCATACCAAAACAACAAAAACAACAACGAAAAATAACCCATGTCATTAGCCAGTGTAAAAAACTCTGACATTACTTGAACTGAATAACTGTTCATGTGTTAGTTTGTTGAAATTAAATGACTCTATTGTTTCTCAAGGAGTGAGCCTGAGGTGAGAAGAGTGAAAAGATTTCTTAAAGTACGAACACCTAAAATAATAGAACCTAAATATCCATTTTCTGATTTCATAGGTGAAAAATGTGGTCCGGATTATCTGTGTTTCTTTTTGGTATTGGGAATTGAACTCAGAGGCACTCAACCACTGAGCCACATCCCTAGCCCTATATTGTATTTTATTTAGAGACAGGGTCTCACCGAGTTGCTTAGTGCCCAAGTTGCTGAGGTTGGCTTTGAACTTGCAATCCTCCCATCTCAAGCACCCCAAGCCTCTGGGATTACAGGCATGTGCCACCACTCCCAGCTAGATTAGCTGTGTTTCTGACTCCAGGTATCCATTCCATAGAAGCCAGCTTTCTCACTGAAGTTGTGAATATGAATACATTCTGTTATTATGAACTTTTAAGAGTTCTATATTTGTGGATACCCATGGAGTGCAGTGTGCAGTCTCAGAGCTCTGCTGTGTTTGTAGAAGTGGCTCCTATACACGCAGCCCTGGTGCTGCCCATCAGAGAGCTGTAGCTATGCATAGGGGTGAGTGGGCAGTCTTCCCTGCTGTGGGAGTCTTTGTTTATCCAGCACATAAGCACAGTTCAATCAGTCTGTGTCTACCTCTTGATCACTGGAAGGAGGTTTGGGTATGTGTTTTCACCTGATGATTCTTTGGATTTTTGTACCAAGCTTTACTTTACCTCTACAAACTATTTATCACTTGCCTGCTCCTTTCAAATTCCTGGAGTTTGAATGGCTATCTCTGGGTCAGACTAAATATAAAGAGGAGAAATCTCCTTGTATATAAAAGTTCTGTTTGCTTTTTGTACCCTGCTCATCTCCTAACATTTCCATACCAATTTGTGGCACTGGGGCTTGGTAATGTGTAATATAATTAAATAATATTAGTTTCAACACAATGTTATTCTAAATAATTCTTGATGAAGTCTGGAGAATGGAAAGAACTTGTCACAGGTGTTTTAAAAGGCTTGAAGATAAAGTTGTAATTTTCAAAACTTTCTGAGAAGGGAAACTATGTACTATGGAAACATTTTGTTGAATGCAGTCATGATTTATATTCCCTGCCTCTTTAGGGCTGGGGATGTGGCTCAAGCGGTAGTGCGCTCGCCTGGCATGCATGCGGCCTGGGTTCGATCCTCAGTACCACATACAAACAAAGATGTTGTGTCCGCTGAAAACTAAAAAGTAAATATTAAAAATTCTCTCTCTCTCTCCCCCTCCCTCTAAAAAATTATATTCCCTGCCTCTGACTTTTCTTAATCTTGGCTTCTATTGTCCAGGAGACACATCTTCCAAAAGATCTGAGAGGGATTCTGCAAATACTATCTGGAAATTGGGGTTTCTAGGATATATAAGGCAAAAGTGACTTTGAAGTAATAAATGACTCTTAAACTGGTGACTGGGTAATAATGGAGCATAATATAATAGGGAAGGAGAGAGAATCCCCAAGGCTTGATGCCTTCCCAAAGCAGGTACACCCAGGTTTGAAATGCTTTGATACTCTCTCCCTACATAAGCATTAATCTTCTGATTCCAAGGTTCATGCTTATGATTTTGTTTGCTTTGGTTTTACAAAAAAATGATATATTTTAAATAAAATTTAATTTTGAAATAAGTTCATATTTATCAAAACTTGCAAAGATATTAAGGAGATTGCTGTGCATTCTTTAGATTCCTATATTAACATTATATATACCTCTAGATTAAAATTAAAAAATTGACAGTTACAAAACTATTAACTGAACTAGACTTTTCTACATTTTCCAGCTTACTTAAGTCTTTTCTTTTTTCTCTTCCAGTACTAAATTGCAGGACACTATATCACATTTATCATCAAGTGTGTTACCTATTTAAGTCTGCATGACTAGTCCCCACAGTTTAGTTCTTCAAAACCACACAATATTACTCAGTTTTTCTGAATTAGGAATGAAGATGTAGAAGAACATTGAGATCTCCTAAGCTGGGGAAGGTCCCTTCCATGCTCCTGTGATTATTGTTAAGAGTCAATTGCTGCCAAGGTCAAAATTATGTCACTGGTGAGTTACTTAGTATATCCTCCTCTATTATTTCAGGAAAACAAATAATAAAGAATAAAAAGTAAACATTTCCTGATACATTCTTTGAAGCCAGTTTACCTGATATTACAACTATACAAAGTATTACAGGAAAATAATATGTTTTTAAACATTCCTTTGTAATTAATTTACCTGCTACCATGATGACACCTAGCCCCTGGCCTTTGGGCTTGGCAAAGTGTAATATAATCCTATATCAACTTCAATAGAAGACATGGTCCTGAGGAATTTATGTTGGAAACTAGAAAGAAAATAACTTAATTACAAAGTTTCCCCCCCCAGAGGCTTAAAAGTACTGCTGATTTTTATAAACTTAATTAAACCTTATAACATGAAAATCCTCTTCTGAATCTCAATATGATTTATGTTCCCTGTCACTTATATTTCTTAATCTTGGCTTATAACCTCCAGAAGTCATGTATCCTAAAATGGCTTCATTGGAATCCTATACATATACCAATAAGATGTGTCTGAAAGCAGGGCATTCTGACATATGTGAGCCCCAGGCAACTCTTTGCAGAAGCAGTTACTGACAATCTATTAAATGGTGCTGGGGTGTATCGTGGGGAGGAAGAAAGAGGAGGAAGAAAGAGGAGGCAAGTACCCAGAGCTTTCTGGTGTCTTCCTGAAGCAGATGCACCTGTGTCAGTAATGGGGGATACATAAGGAAGCTACTCTACCATTTTCTACCCAGATTTTTCTATCCCTTAACTTTTTTTTTGGTGGTGGTAGGGGTGATACTTGGGATTGAACCTAAGGGCACTTTAGCACAGAGCTACATTCCATTCTTTTATTTTTAAATTTGAGACAGGGCCTTGCTAAATTGCTGAGGCTGGCCTTGAAGTTGTGACCTGTCTCCCCCAGACTCACAATTTGCTGGGATTATAGGCATGCACCACTGTGTCAGGATTAGTCCAAGTTTTTGTTGCTGATCTTGTTTTTTATTGTATTTTTTTGGTGGAGCACATATTGTATTTTTTTTATTTGATTATATTTTTTAAATACACAACAGCAGAATGCATTACAATTCTTATCACACATATAGAGCAGTTTTTCATCTTTGTATATAAAGTATGTTTATGCCAATTCGTGTCTATATACATGCACCTTTTTGCATTACAATTTTTATTACACATATATACCACAATTTTTATATCTCTGTATATAAAGTATGTTGACACCCAATTCGTATCTTCATACATGTACTTTGGATAATGATGTCCAACACATTCCACCATGATTGCTAATCCTCTGCCCCCTCACAATGCCATGATTTTATTCTCTTTTACTGCTGAGTAAAATTCCATTGTGTATATATGCCACATTTTTTTTAATCCATTCATCCACTGAAGGGTATCTAGGTTGACTCCACAGTTTAGCTATTGTGAATTGTGCTGCTATAAACATTGATGTGGCTGTGTCCCTGTAGTATGCTGTTTTTAATTCCTTTGGGTATAGTCCAAGGAGAGGGACAGCTGAGTCAAATGGTGGTTCTATTCTCAGATTTCCAAGGAATCTCCATACTGCTTTCCAGATGGGCTGCACCAATTTGCAGCCCCACCAGCAATGTATGAGTGTACTTTTTTCCCCACATCCTCGCCATATCATGATATCATAATGGTGGATACATGATACTGTTTTTCAAATCTATAGAAAATTATGTTACTGATGCATGGGCAGGGGTCCGCAGGGGTCCCCAAGTCCAGGTTCTTAGCATCCTGAGCAAAGAACTGAGTGAGATGGGAGAGGCTGGCAGGCAAGGCAAAGGCTCACTAAAAGCAAAGGAAACACTCTGGAAGACCAGAGTGGGCCAAGCTGCAAAGGACCTCCAGGACCTCTTCACACAGTGCAGCTTGCTTTCATTGGGCTGTGCTAGTTCTCCGCCTTCTCTGGGTGGAGCTGGGGTTGACTGACACCTTGATTGACAGTTGAATCTGACAAAATTTATTTTCTACTGTCCTTGTTTAAGTTTCCCCCAAACTGGGAAAATGCAGAAAGAGGGAGCAAACACTCATGCTATAATGCTAAGGACATGTCAAATAGCAACAAGTTAACTTTAGGTCAGCCCCCCTAGCTATTGCACATGCCAGAGATTGGATAGTTTCCCCTTTAGGATCTTGAATCACTCTTGTTCTAGCTTCTTCCCTTTAACTGCAAGATGGCCCTGTTCCCCCACCTCACTCTTAGATGATAGGTGGGGCAGAGTTGCCCTAACCTTCCCTAGGCCTTATCTTGTACTTAACAACACAATGAGAAAACTTGCAAACTTGGGTATGAGGAGTAGGTTTGGGAATCACAGGAAGCAATGCTGACAAAATAAAATAACTATTAAAAGTGTGTGAAATAGTCTAATTGAAGGAGTAGAGGAAAAGAGGACTGACCTAAGTGAATTAGAAAAATGTAGAGATTCCAAATGTTAAAGACTTGAATGCAAGACCTTAACATTTTTAGTAAAATTGATCCCCACATGAGTATAGATTGCTCTTTCTGAAAAAACTATACATGTGTTTGATGCTAAATTTCTTATTGGAGTGAGTGTTTTCATATAAATAATAAGGAATGGGTCGATTAATTCCTGTATTATTAGATTAAATCATGTGGTGCTGCAAACAGTAGGAATGCATGCTTAACCTAATAAAGATAAATGTGGATACAAATACTGAGGTACTAGATTAGATCATCATGCTTAATATAGACATGAATGGATACAAATGGGGGGAACATGTAGAAATATTCATAGACATGTTTGTATGTGTACATTAGTATTCACAGTACCTTTTATTGCCAGGTGACAGCTGGGAATCAATGAAAGTTTCAGGAGCCATGAGTAGACTCTGTCCAGATATTTTGTTTCAACTCTGTTTTCTAGTAACAGAAACTATACAGTGCTTCTTGAAAAAATGAATACTAGGCTTGGGCAGGGAATAAACACAATTAACCTGTAGTTACAGAAAATAAGAATATGTTTAAACAAACACAACTTACCAGGCCCCCCCAAAAAAGCAGCAAAGTCAAATTTCAATTATGTGAATATTTCAACATCAAATAGGAGCCAACTGAAAGATCTTCCAAAGGTTAGCATGGGAAAACAAAATTAATTGAGCAAAACAATAAAACAATTTATGAGAAATGTAAAGTAAATATCCAAGACTGCACATGTAAATAGCTGTGATCATTATTTAAAAAATGGAATTGACAAATTGTGAATACTAAAAGTATTTCATATAATTTTTATAGATACTTTGTCCATAAAGAGGTGGAACATGAATCCTAACTTAAGCATGTGCTATGCACAGTGACTTCCTCTCAAAAAGTACAATTAGAGGCTGAGACAGTAGTATCAGAGAATTCAAAGTCAGCCTCAGCAAAAGGAAGATGCTAAGCAACTCAGTGAGAACCTCTCTCTAAATACAAAATAGTACAGGGGATGTGGCTCAGTGGCCAAGTGCCCTGGAGTTTAATCCCTGATACCTTCCCCCCCCCCCCAAAAAAAAAAAAAAAACAATAAAGGGGAGTAAAGAGTAGTTTTATGGATGAATCTGATAAACAGCCTCATTATTAATGTCAACGATGACAAAGCATGTCGATATTCCTTAGTATTATAGGAGGAGAAAGGCATTTTCCCTCTGTGGACTATATTCTTAAAACCAATAACCCAGTGTAATCAGGAAATTTCCAAATAAGGAATGTTGCAGTCATTAAAAAATATGAGTCTGAGAAAGTGTCACATCTGAAGGATATGTAGTAGACAGGATACTGAAAAGTTATCTGGAATCCTGGATGGGATATCCCAGAACAGAAAATGACCATTAAGAGAAAGAAATAGAATATAAAGGTGGTGTGGTTGTTAGTGAATAAAGTGTGTTTGTGTGTGTGTGTATAAAATATACATAAAATCCAGGATTGTTAATGATAAATGTGCCATATCAAGTTAAACTCTTATGGTAAATTAAAAATAAGGGGAACTCTGGAGGTGGGGGATATGAACACTTTCTGTTTACATTTGCAATTTTTCTGGTAAATATAAAACACTTGAAAATTTTAAAACAAAGTTGTGGTATTTTTGATCTTCACTTTAAATATGAATTAATAGAACCTTAGCAATGTGGTCAATGCCCTGAGTGTATTTCCTTACCTACTAAAAGTAACTTATTTTAAATAATCTTTATTGTACCTTTATTTTTATTAATTTCCTCCACAAATTTTGATTACCTTTATTATCTTCACATTTATTTAATTTTTCTACTGGAGACTACCTAGTGGCATATTATCACTGAGCTACATCCCAGCCTTTGCCCTTATCACTTTTAAGACAGGGTGGCCATAAGTATACAAGGCTGCCTGTGAACTCACACTCCTCCAGCCTCAGCCTCCTGATTACATGTCCAGTTTAGAGGCATCTAAATTAATCCACAGTCCTGGTCTAACAGTTATCACCAGATATAGCTATACTATGTGACAACCCACATAAGGCCTCTTTCAAATTCTTTTCAAAGAATTAAGGTTATGAAAAATAAATGAAAACAGAAAATGTTTACGATTGGACAGTATCTGGTTAGTAGACTACCATGGTGCCAAATTATCTCCACCTGTTAGTTATCACAACATTGTATTTTAATCCCTTCTCTATATAGTCAGAAGATATGATTTATATTGAATAGAATATTGAAAAGTATAGGGATAGCAAGTAGATGACTATGTTACATATGATTGTGATTCTTTCTTTCTGGAAAACTCTTATACTTTAATAACTTTGGTAAAAATTCCTCCATATGGGAGAAGCCCACAGGGTAAGAAACTGAATGCAGACTCCAGTCAATAGCCAGCAAGGAACTGAGGCCCTTGGTCTAACAGCTTGAACTATAGTTTGCAATATAATATTTGCAATTTGCCTTTCAAAAACACTATGTTGATTCATAAATGTGGTTTGCAATATAATATTTGCAACTTGCCTTTCAAAAACACTATGTTGATTCATAAGTATTGTGAGAACCTTATCATAACAAAATAATTCTAGTCCCATCCTTTGTAATATTGCTGTCATTAATTTCACATAAGCATGTGTATATGTATGTATTATATAGGATAAGAAATCATGTTTTATAATTATAAAAGAGTCAGCTCCAGGATAATATAACATGTATAAATTTAACAGTCAGGTTTCTTGAAGAAGAAACCAATGTCATCACATGAAGAAATACTTAAATATAATGAAGGCTTCAATACTGTCTATTAGAAATGGGCAGATACAGTCGGTTGAACATCTGTAAGGAAACAAATGCAACAGAACCAACAATCAACTGGATATAATTATCTATTTATTACTTCATCCAACAAGATCAGAATATGTATTCTTCTTCAGCTTATATGTTCCATTCCCCAAGAAATAGCACATTCTTGTATATAAAACAAGCTTCAATAAAGTTAAATAATAATTATCGTACATTATCTGCCTTCAGACAACAACAGAATTAATCTAGAAATTAAACACTTAGGTCAAAAAATATTAAGAGATACTAAAAATATTTTGGAATAAATGAAATGAAATCCTATCTCATCAGAATTTGTGGGAGGTAAAGAAAGCAAAACTTATGGAGAGATTCACAAAATTGAATGTTTATGTTAGAGGAGGAGAAATATCTCAAATCAAAATGTTTCAGCTACAGGAAACTGAAAGACCACCACTTTATCCCAGTTAAGCAGAAGAAAAGGTGCAATGTTATAAAGACAGTGAAAATAAAAGATAAAGCAATTAGATTTATCGTACAAATATTGATAACTTTGGATATTTCTGTGCTCTGGAAATGAAGCTAACAGGGATGACACAATACCCTAAGCAGTACCCTTTCTTGTGTGTGTGCAGAGATGACTTCTCTTTAAAATGAAACAACACTAATCAAACAAAATAAACAAACAAAAGCAAACTAGCATGGGGTAATTTCATCTGTTTACCAAGCTGGCTAATACCAATAGCAGTTTCTAGCGTTTAGGTTCTGCTAACTTTTCTGAATCCACAATGAACAGAAATAAGAATATGAAAAGTGTTCTATGCTGTTCTGCCGTGATTTACCCATGTGGTACACAGAAGATTATAGTTTATGTTGAATTTTAAAAATGAATTTATAAATCTTTCAAAATACCTCACATATATTGTTTTCTATTTTCCAATAAACTTCAACTTTCAATCTGAAAGTGATTTGAACTTGAATATCAACATGTTCTCTCTCCTTACTGTTCTCAGGGAAGGACATGAACCCTGACTTCCACCTCAGCCTCTTCTCTAGCCTCATCATTCTCAAAACACTGTGAAAACCCTCTGATGTGCACACCCCGGCTGCTTCTCACCCCACCTGCACCTCTTTTGCCCTTTGTGGTAGTTTTGCCTCCCTATTCCAAGAAAACTCTTCTTTTCCAAGATGTAGCTCAATTAATATGGCCCCCTTGATAGATGTTATCTGTTCTATACTGGCTTCCAATATTTAACCAATTTTAGTACATGTTTCTCCAATATTATCTCAATTGCTGTTAGCCTGGTCACAGCCTTGATATGGTTTTCATTGTCTGCATTTGTATGAACTTGCCTGAAACCATTTGTTGGCACCTGGTAGATCACTTGCACCAACACCGGAAGAATGAATGTCAACAGGAAAAGTGGAAATCACAGACATCATTGCAGCCTCTTTATTATAAGAAATATTTCATTACAGTTAACCTTCATGCAACAGGGGATGATGTGAAGGTATCCATGACCTTCAATCAAAATCTGCCTCAAGGCAATCAGAATCAGAATATCAGGGTATTTGTGAATTCACTTATGATCTAATTTCATTATAGCTTTTATTTTTATGTGAACAAACTTATGCCTTTAGGATTATAGGAAGATATTGTAAACAACTGTAGAATAAGGCTATTATGCATAATAGTTTAACTGATAGGTATTATGCTTTCTTTAGCCTCATCTTAAATCTCTGATTCATTGGCTTATGGAGGATCCCCCCATGAAGACTTCTATAGATAACGTGCACTGATCAATTTGGATCTTCCTTCACTATTAAAATTAAAGTTCACTTTGTCTTCTAAGTTTCATTCACATTGTTACTTTTTCACTTTAACATTGTCTCCTAGAATCATACAACTAGAAATATATTAATGAATAAGTAATTACAGGAGGAAGGGAGCTATACACTGTAGGGACATAATTAGGGATTGAATTTACTTTTCTACACTTAAAAACAATATGCAAAAAATATAAAACATTGTTTTGTTTTGTTTTAAAGACATCATACAAACACATCATACAAGCAGCAAGACCTGAAAGAGTGAAACTCACAGCTTCAAGAGCATTTCCAGACTGTGATGCGAAAAGGATGATGACAGAATTCCTCAGTTAAGAAGATGCTGAACGTCTGGAGAACAAGGTGGCAAAATTTTCTCAAGCCATTATCCACATCCAGTGGTAAGAATGGGAAAGAATAATTAAATGCCACCTTCCTTGTAGATAGAATTGTCACTTGCCATCATTTCTCCACCATGTCATGGGTCACAGTACTACAAGAACACAGAAGAACAAGACATAAGACATCATTTGAATAAACTCAGTCTTTAACCTTTCATCTAATTTTTGACTGCAAAAAAACAGATGTCAGTAAAATTTACATGACATGGCCATCTTGCATCAAAGGCAAAGATGAAAATGTGCCCATTAAAGGTACAGAAAATTAGCTATATAAACAGTGTGAACCATATATCCCAGACACACAATGACATTTCTTATATTTCTGTTGTGTGTCTGATAAAATTACTACATTGCGATTTTGAATTAAATGAAGTTTTCCATTTATAAGAAAAAGCATAGCTATCATTAGTTATTTTTTTAGAGAGAGAGAGAAAGAGAGAGAATTTTTAATATTTATTTATTTATTTATTTATTTTAGTTTTTCGGCGGACGCAGCATCTTTGTTTGTATGTGGTGCTGAGGATCGAACCCGGGCCGTACGCATGCCAGATGAGTGCGCCACCGCTTGAGCCACATCCCCAGCCCTCATTAGTTATTTAAAGAAAATAAAACCAGTGACTTTTATATGTTTCCTCAGAAAAATCCCCATTTTACTTTAAATTTGGGAACTATCTTGTCTATTCCCTTCACTGCATGTATGCCACAGTCTATTTCCCATGAAGCAGTATACAAACATTTGATATATATGCAGTGAAATTAAGATTAATTATGCCATGCTATAGTATTATCATAATACTATACTAGTATTATAATAGAATGACAATGAGGGGGTAATTCTTTTTCTTTTTTCTCAACCATGATCTGGTTTTGAAATTCTATGATTTTTTTATTGCAGGAATCACCCAATTGAAACCTTATCTGGCCAAACAAATCCCTCACTATTAAGTTGGTATGAGTTAAGTATATTCTCTGTTTCTTGCTAATAATATCTCATAAATCTTGAGGAAACTCCTCAGAATAGTTTTAGATCATCAGATTGACAATTTTATTATTGCATAGTAGGCATAAAGGTAATAAATCTCAGATTTTCTTTCATTATAGAATGTGTTCCTCTCAACACAGTCAAGCTAGCTATCATTTTTGTATACAACAAATCCTAGTCTGCTTGTTGGTAGCCTGAATCTAGTCGGCCCTCTTCTTTGGTACCTCCAGGTGGTATCATGTAAGGAAAACTCTGATCAATCCAGGTTGAGGAATCCCATCTTCTCTATTCAGGACACATAACATCTATTCACAGAGGAGTGTCAATGGTTCAGCATAACCAAGACCTGCTAAGTAATAGAAATGTGTGTTAATTACTGTCTAAACACAGGATCTTTTATAAAAGTCACAAGAATAAAATGAATGTCACTTTTTATGATAGTTTTCCTTATGTATTTACTTTAATAAATAACAAAAAGGTTTTCTGCCAAAACATTTGTCACATTTAAAGTATAAAATCAAATACAGAGCTTCAGACACATGAACCATATACACATACCTACACATCCATTCCTCAGTCCTACACAAACCCATCAACAGACTAATTTGTCCATCAACACTATTGAGTAAAAAGCATAAGTATCTCTAGAAAAGCAAAAGTGGTTTTCAGTAACACTGTCAAAGTGGATTATTTTCAATTTAGCACTTAAAAGGGTAGAAATAGATATTTCCTACAAATACAATTACCAAGCATAAATCCAATTTATAAGATTTTTAAAAACATGTTCTATAGGAATAATTAGTAGATGTGCCTTTAGTCACCATTAGTCATATTAACACTATACAAATTAGAGTTATAGCAAGACATCTTTTAAGGATAATTAACAGAAGCACCTGCTAATCATCTCTGGGCACTTCAATACTAAACAAACTAGAGCTGCAGGAAGACGACTTATAAAGTAGACTGCATTCCAGGAGGGTGGATTGGCTGGACTTAATTTTGTCCAACAGCACAGCATCTGCAAGTCACATTTTCTATGGAGCTAAAATGATGGATGACTTGGAGGCTACCTAAAGCTGCTAAAAACTAAACCCACCACTAAAAGAGGTGTCCGAGTTTCAACACTGGATAGGTTATTCCAACAAAAAGCAAGAGTGTAGAAGTTTTATCTGGCCAGTCACAGAACTTTTGGGTTGTCACTGAACACAAGAATATCCTGCCAGTCAAAGGGGACAGGCTGCAATGGCACCTTCACTCTAGGATGGTCCATCTTACACAGGGCCTCAGACAGGCATCCCCTCTCCAGGCACAGGACTTCATCACGCCTGCTCCTGTAACTGGGAACACGCACAGACAGGGTGGCCCTGTATTACACGAATGGCCTTGCAGCAACAACAGAAAACATACTCACTGTCCCATTTTCATAAGAAAGGTTATATGTACACTCTACACTTCAGCCTCAAAATGTAGACCCCAAACATGCCCTCTTCAGCAAGCAATGACCCGTGAGGACCCCACACCCTCAATCCCACTTAGCAGAGCATTTGTCACGTTTAAAATATAAAATCAAATACAAAGCTTCAGATGCATGAACCATATACACATACCTATACATCCATTCCTCTAAGCCCCCTCCTTGGCCGCCAGGCGCTGGTGGTGGACTTGGTCTTGCTGCAGCTCCTCCTCGTGATTCGGGTGCCAAAGTCTCATGATGATGCTCTCGATGTTGAAGGCATAGATGGTGTGTGTAGGGATGACTTCCCAGTGTACCTGCAAAGCCTCAGGGAGTTTCTACATGTTCACTGGAGGCAAAGGTGCAGGCAGTGAATCCCCAGAGCAGATAAGCAGGAGTGCAGCCTGCTGCTCAGCAGCATCAGGGGGCAGATGGGCAGTCGGGTTCTCACCAGCACAGGAAGGGGACACAGCCAGAGGGCCTTCGATTAGGCTATTGTAGGCCACCATGCTGTTCTTCAGGTATGGCTGTGGGGTTACATTGCTACTGAAGGCAAACTTAAAGTGGTCATCTTGCAGCCGGTTGGGCTTTCCTTCTAGACACAACTGACGTCAGTATGCCTTTAAGGTGGCTCAAAGACCACGGTGTCCTCAGCCACGCTGTCCAGCCCGTGTTGGGAGGCTGTCACAATCATCCTCCCCTCCAGCTGGCCGCGCATGGGAAGCATCATCATGTGGGAGCAGAGTTTCAAGTCGTCATCCTGGGGATCCTTTGCCAAGAACTGGTCAAACTTCTGACGATCAGAAGAGGGCTTTTTCTTGCCCTTGGGCTTCCCAGGCTTGGCTGCAGGTCCCCCAGTCCAAGGCAAAGATCCAGCACCCTCTGGTGTGGAAACCAAAATCTGATACCGCGTGAGGATGGCCAGGAGCAAATCGTTGAGAGAATGCACATTTTCCTGTGTGAGAAGTCCATGGGCCTCAAGGTCAAACTCCTCCTTGCTGATCTCTGCTTGAACCACAGCTTCAGGTTAGCCCAGTATTGCTTGACGTTGTCCTCCAGCGCCTCACTCGGGTTCTTCTTGGCTGCCTCCAGCTTGCTCACAAAGGTCGCCAGGGCCCGAGCACTCTGCCCTCCCGCGCACTCCACCCTCCCATGCACGCTAGCCGAGGTGCCCAGCAACCCGAATGTCACTTCTTATTGCACTGAAAACAACTTTAGTACTTGCTCAAAGAGTAAAAAAAAGAATACAAACTTATATCATGGGTATCTATATAAGGATATATAAAGCAGGTATTTAAAAAATGAAATGGAAAAAAAAAATCAAAGACTCCAGTCAATGCTTCCAAATTTTGGGTAAACAATCTAATGAATTCATACTTGCATAGTAACAAAATGGCTGGCCTATGCAGTCAGAAGAGTTTCAGTTTTTTTAAATTGGGTTCTTTAGTAATACATGACTATAAATCCATTATGATAAAGTTACACAGGATAGAATATATCTTACTCTAATTAGGACTCTGTTACTGTGGGTGGATATGATGGTGGGGTTCATTTAGGTATTTTCATATGTGTATGTAGGAAAGTTATGTCAGACTCATTCCAATGACTTTCCTATTCCTAACCTCCTTTTCCCTTCATTCCCCTTTGTCTAATCCAATGAATTTCTCTTCTCCCTCCACCCCCTTGATGCCCCGTCTTTATTCACATACCAGTGAAAACATTTGACCTTTGGTTTTTTTGAGATTGGGAGTTTCAACATTATTTCCATCAAAATTAATGCCTTGTGAATTAAATGAAAGTAAATGAAAAAAGCCATGTAATGAAAACTATTCACAGATTAATGTGTGTGCGCAAAGTGCACGTATTGGGGGGCGCTGAATGCAGGGTCTCCTTTGTGCTAGGTGTGTTAGACAAGTGCTCTATCACTGAGTTACATTCCCTGTTCCCTCAGACCTTTCTGAGCATTAAATTCTGCATAATTTTGACATGTTATTCCTAAAAACACCCCTGTCTTTTTTCAACCATGAAACTTTCTCAGAAACACTAATATAGATGTGTAACATTTGTCTTTCCTAATAAAAAGTGATTTTCCCATCTGATTAAGACTGATGCTTGAAAAGATGAGAATAATTGAAATGAATCTTGGGAAAATACATTTTTTAAAAAGATAATATTTCACAATACAAAAATACAAATTTAAATTTAGAGGTCATATGACCAGGAACAATATATATATATATATACACACACACACACACACATAAGTGAAAATATTTACAGCCAGCATAAAAAGATTAAAGAAGCAGTAATGTGTTTTAGTAAATAGACACACTGATTCTTGGGCAAAATCATTATTTACACAAATGATCTGAATTCCTCATTTAGCCATATAGGGAGGGCAGGGAACTGGAATATTTGCCTATATAGTCCCCACACATAGGCCAAGCTCGCACCTGTCATGAGTGGTCTTGAGACACAACCACTGTGTCCTCCTTGCTTGTGCAGAGTCACCCAGGAATGCCTCCTCAAGTTCCTCTTGTGTTCCATGCGCCTGGGGGAGTACAAATTTCCCAAGTCTTCAGAAAGCCACGAAAGAAAGAGAAGCAATGAGATTCGATAAAAGTCACTTGAATATATTGCAAAAATTAAAAGAGGAGTGTTTGGGGAAGGATAACCCAGGATTCACCAATACAATAGACACATTTATGTGAACAACTAAGTTGTGTAGTTGTAAAAATCTCACATTTTTTTGAACAAGCATTTATTTACCCACAGTTCAGGTAGCTGGGTAAATCAGGCCACAGCTAGGAATACTGCTATAGGTGCAAGATGTGCAGTTTTCGTTCTTCATTATAGAATAGAAGCATGGTTGAAAAAAAGGGCTCTGGAGGGATAATTCTGGTGTTAAATGAAGTCTCTTTGTAACTAATACAGTATGATATGTGCAAAAATAAGAAATATATAAAAGCAAATATTAATGCAAATAATTTATGACAGATCAGTGGTGACACTTGAGTTTTCATAATGGTGCGGGAAACTGAATATTCTTGGAGCAAATTAAGATCTGACCTTAACAGTGAAATGAATCTGACTGAATTTTCATGTGTGCATACATGGATGTGGAATAGTGGTTCCTGGCATTGGGTGTATCCCCTGGATACTATGTTTTTTTTAAAATATGCTATAAATAGATTGAAGAGGGATTGATGAAGTGGAGGGAGGGGAACAGGGGAGTGCCTGGAACTGAATCTGAGCAGGTTGTATTCCATGCTTTTGTGATAATGTCAGGGTGTATCCTGGTGTTGTATATAACTAAAAAAATATCAAAAGTCCTAATCTTTGAGCTCATTAAAAACTATTAATTAGTGGTAGATTACAGACTTAAATTGTAAACAAATATAGAGTTGAAAGCCTAAAGGAAAATAACTCACCATGAGATATGGTAAAATTCCTGGGAAACTAGACCTAAAAAAAGTACCTAAATTTTTTTAAAAAAGTATTTCTAAGATAATTGATGTGAGGAAAGACCCTGAAGACAGGCTCAATTATCTTACATTATTTTCTTGCAGAGCTTTAGCTCAGATTTAGAATTGAATCACAGAAATGGTAATAGTTCCTGCCTCTTGAGAAGTTATGAAAACTGAATTACCAAATACATAAAGCTTTTAAACTAATGGTAAGTCTATACGAAGGAAGGCAATATTTCCTAATACAGACAGTTCTTTCTGAATCATTGATGATGTAACACTCTACTCAATTGATATATACATCAGTATATGTGACAATGAAAAAAAAATAAGCCCTTAGTCAAAGAATAAACATTTTTTAAAAATATTTTTAGTTGTAGACAACTGGTTCTTGGAGACCTCACCTTACAGGAAAGCTAGACACAACACTGGACTTGCCCCAGTGGCTCCCACTCCCCTGGTAGACCATCCAGATGCTATGCAGGGATCACCTCCCACTCAGTGTGCCTGCATGGAGCACGAGTTTGCAGGCTAGAAACCAATAATTATGACTTCCCTTGAGTAACCTGCTTGGTAATACCGTTAAGGGTGCAGCCCACTGGACCTTCATTATGTATCTCTCCTTTGCTGACCTTCCCACCTCACCCAAGCGCTTGTGAATGCTTATCCAGGATGGCTCATTCTTGTTATCCCAGTGGAGTGAGCTGCCCTCTTATCTGGGATTTTAAGAGTAATACACTACTGTTCTTAATTCATGTGTTTTCTTGAGTCTCCTCCACTGTCTCATTTGACCAACACAGCTTATCCTAACTTCTTTTACTGACAGGCTATCCTATAGAAAGTAAAAAAAACAGAGACATGGGTCAGACAAAAGCCCAAAGGGTTATCAGCTATGCAAACAAGTTTCCTATGAGAGAGAATGTTATCAGAAGTCAGGCAATGAGGGACAAAGGCTACCCACCAAAGATAAAGAAATTCCATTGAAAGATTCCCATGACTTACTGATGTCATAGCCATTATAATGTTGTGGCAAAAAGTATTATTCATGTGTTTATGATGATGTTGGTGTAAACACATGTACTGTGTTTCCAAGTATGAAAGTGTTAGGTCGGTGGTGGTGACTTGGTGGCGACTTAGTGGCAACTTAGAACAAAAGCAGCCCGCGCCCGGAAAAGAACACCAATCAGATGCTGGTGGAAATGCTGGTCAATCAGCCAGATCTCCTGACTAACGCCTGTCAATCAGCAGGACCCCCTGGCCAATCCTGAAGTTCAGCCAACTCCCCTGACCAACTCCAAGGGGGCAAGGGACCCTACAAACACCTTTTCCTGTCCCAAGCCCTTCCCTTCCTGCTGTAAGCCCCATAAAAGTCCAATCCGGTGGAGCTTCCACGGTTTCTCCTCAGACCTTTCCCCTGTCCCCTCTGTGGGTCTGATCGAGTTCCGCCTGGGAGTGATATCTCAATAAAGCCTGTTCAGCAGCCCTTTTAAATCTGCCTCCTTTGGTCGCTGCCTGCCTTGTCTGATCTGACAGAAAGTATAGCACTATTGTGTATAGTATATTATAATCAATTTTTTTAAAGAGAGAGAGAGAGAGAGAGAAAATTTTTTAATATTTATTTTTTAGTTTTCGGTGGACACAACATCTTTATTTTATTTTATGTGGTGCTGAGGATCGAACCCAGCGCCCCGCGCATGTCAGGCAAGCGCGTTACCGCTTGAGCCACATCCCCAGCCTATTATAATCAATTTTGATAATAAAAGACTGTTATTGTTAAGTTTGTGTGAGTGGTACTCAAGATTTAACCCAGGGGTACTCTACCAATGAGCTATATTCCCAGCCCTTTTTATTTATTTTGGTACAGGATCTCAGTAAGTTGCTGAGAGTTTAAATCACTGAGGCTGGACTCAAACTTGCAATCCTCCTGCCTCCACTTCCAAGTCACTAGGATTATAGGCCTGCACCACCATGCCAGCCTTATATATTTTCCATACTGATTTAGATTTCTGTTACTATTTTAAAAATACCTGAAACAGTCAACTTACAGAGAGGAAGTGTTTTGACTCACTTTCAGAGGTTTCAGTCTACAGCTGATTGATCCTATTCATTTGAGTTTGTGGCAGCACGGCAATGGTAAAAGCAGGTGATAGTGCAATACCATTCACCTCATGGCTTCAGGATGAAAAAGAGAAAAAGAGACTGAGGTCATAATCCTATTCAAAGGTATACCCCCAAGGACCTAAAACATCCCCAAAAGATCCTACCTCTTAAGTTTTCACCACCTCCCAGTAGTACCATGGGTTAGGAACTAGGCCTTTAGCACACAGACCTTACTTAGGTAGACATTCTAGATACAATTATAACATACATTTTAAATTAATTATGCATAGGTAATGTTTTCCTATAGCCATTTTGTAATTTGTATTCTAGTCCTGTTGTAGTTTCTTTCTTACTCTCTTAAGAGTAGTAAAGTGATTTATTTGAAATGTTTTGAATTCTTATTTATGATTTTTTGATTAGCCTACTATATATGTTTGCTTTGTAGTTACCAGGAGTTTTACAAAAATATCTTTTGATTATAGAAATATTTTTTATTTTTAAAATTTTTTTAAAAGAGAGAGAGAGAGAGAAAGAGAGAGAGAGTGAGAATTTTAATATTTATTTTTTAGTTATCGGCGGACACAATATCCCTGCCTGTATGTGGTGCTGAGGATTGAACCCAGGCCGCACGCATGCCAGGCGAGCACACTACTGCTTGAGCCACATCCCCAGCCCCTAGAAATATTTTTTAAATGATAGCAATTTAATTATAACAGGCATAACAGATAAAACACAAACTATACTTGCATTCCACTTATCTTCATAATTGAATTTTTGATATTCAATATCATATCTGTCAAAATTGCCTATATTAATATTTTAAGAATTATTTTCAATTATTTTGTATTTGTCTTCATACTAAAGATACAAATGGTTTATGGGTTGTGTTTACAATATTTGAACATTCTGAGTTGTATAATTACTGTTAACATTGGGAGATATGAAACTCTGTTTTCTTGCTCACCAATATGTTTCATCTTAAGGAACTGCCTTTAGCATTTCTTGTAGGACAGGTTGGGTGGAGATATATTCTCTCAAGTTTTTATTTTATGGGAATTGTATTCTGTAATTAAAAGACAAAGTAACTGAAACAATAAAATCCTAATACATGTTCTTTACAAGGAACTCAATTCATTTCTGCAGACGGGCACAGACTGAAAACTAAGGGTAGAATAAAATGTTACAGGCAAATGGAATACAAGAAGCAGGAGTAGCCATACTTATATCTGATAAAATAGAATAAGTTAAAAGTGGTAAGAAAAGGAAGATCATTATAAAATGGTAAAGGGGTTAATTAAGCAGGAAGAAAAAAATTCTAAATAAATTTGTGCCCCATATCAGAGCACTGAAACATAGAAAACAAATATAAGTAGACCTAAAGGGAGAGATAGATTGCAATATAATAGTAGGGAATGTAACACTGCACTTTCACCAATGGACAGATCATTCAGACAGAGAGAGTCCAAGGAATAGCAGAGTTCAATTGCATTCTAGACCCAATGGCCCTAATAATTATCAACAGAACATTCCACCCAACAGCTACAGAAAATTCTACTATATGCTTTATCATTATTTTGACTGTACTCCTTACATTTTTAAAATGAAAAAGTTTACTGTAAATCAGTATGTTATGTTTCACTACCAGCAGCCTCACCCATCTCATGTTTACTGCATCTCTTCATCATCTCATTTTCTCGTGTGCTTCATTTAATCCTTGTTTTGTTCATGCCATGGCTCCTAAACCTACAAAATCCACTGCTAATGTCCCAGTAAGAGGCCATCTCAAGAGACTGACCTGGAAAAGAAATTAAAGTGATTAAGAACTATGAAGGAAAAAATATCAGTGAAAATTATTGCACAGTCAGGCATGTTCCATCCCACCATGGCTATTCTCTTGTAGGACAAGAACGCAGGGATAGAAGCTGGTAAAGGGTTTGCCTCACTGAAGTAATGGAGACTAAAATTTGAGAAGGACTTGAAGCAGAAATGGAGAAATATCTAATGACTTATATTGAAGACCAGACACAAAGATATCCCTCTCAGCACTATGGTCATCAAGATCAAAGTAAAAATGCCATTTGTGATGCTGAAAGAAGGCTGGACCTAACTATGATTCGGAATTTACTGCTAGCTCTGAATGATTTAAATTACTTGAGAATAATTGCTCAGTATATAATGTGAGAAAGACTAACAAATGTTTATGTGGTGATGTAAAGTCAGTTGGATTTTTTTTTAAACATGCAGATAGTCTGTGGAGGAAAATTATTTACCAAAGCAAAGCAAATCTTCAGTATTGACAATCCCTCCCTAATCTGGAAACAGTCTCAAAAAGATTTTTTTCATCCACAAGGAAGTTAAAGTCAATGCTAAGTTTTAAGACATTGAAATATGGCGTAACAGTACGATTTGGGGGCAATATTGAAGGATACCAGCTAAAATTCTTCTTAACCTACAGTGAGAAGCACAGGGCATTCAGGCATCTCAACAAGCACACACTGCCATTGCATTACAGGAACAATCAGAGGTCATGGATGACCCAGCTCCTCTTGCAAGATGCTCTTCTTGTATGTGTTCACTGCTACACCAGTGAAATGGAGAAGCACCATTTTGGAGAACTACATACTTCAATGTTTTGCTCATGTTTGATAATGTTCTTGATTATCCTCTTCCAACTTTTAATCTCCAGCTCTTTGCCAAGGTGGCGTTTCTTCCTCCAAAACACCATTCTTTGATACAACCAATGGATCAAGGAGTTTAACAGGTCTTAAAACCTACCATCTGAGGATAATGTTTGCCTAGGCTGTTGCTGCAGCTGAGGAAGATAGTAAGCAGACACTGATGCAATTCTGAAAAAATCACAAATCTATGACTGCATCAAGAACCTTGCTTTCACTTGGAATGATGTCACCAAGAAATATGAGTGGCATCTGGAAAAACAGAAGAATTTCATTTAGGATTAAAAAGATTTGTTAAGGATGAGGTGGTTGCAAAAAAAGCTATAATTAAGATGCAAAACAAATTTAACCTACGTGTAGGTAAGGATAATATTGAGGAGCAGAGGAGCTCCTAGGGTGTCCCCCCACAAAGAATAGGCTAATAAGGCACTGTTGGAACTGGAACAAGAACTCTCAACTAAAAAGACAGAAGAAAATTGCATGGGGAAATAAAAAAACATCCAAAAAATTCACAGTGAAGGGTTTAGCAATTTTCAACAAGCTCCTTAAAAAATTTGAAAACTTGGGCCCCCCAAAACAAAAACAAAACAAAAAATATTCATAGAGGGAATATTCCTGGTACATCATCTGTTTATAAGCAGATCTAAGATGAAATAATGAAACCAAGGAAACCACCATGTGATGCCAGACACTAGGAACTTTTTGCCTGGATGACAATGAAAAACAATCCAGTCAGGCAAGTGAACACATACAAGGCTTTTTTAAGGGCTTCTGTTTAATAAGGGAGACAAATCTCTGACAAGAAGCATCCCTGAATCAGAGAAGAGTTCATTTTACTAGTTACTTGCAGAGTGGGAATGTTAATTGGCACTAAACTTGAGTGTTTTTCCCTGTGCTGAAGATAATTCACTACAGCTGTTCAGGACAACACATACAGGGCACCCAGACATTGGTGATGCAAAGTGACTCTGGTCGAGGGTGGCACACAAGTCTCCTTATGTCTATTGTCATGCCATGATCCCTTTTCCTTTTGCTGGTCCATGTCTTTTTTCCATTTTATCAATTTATCTTCCTTATTCTTTTTTTTAATTTGTTTTAATTAGTTACACATGGCAGTACAATGATTTTGACATATCATACATTTGAATCAGAGACATTTGTTGCTTTTCTCTTTATGTTCCATAGATTCTACCTGCTGATATAAGGACTTTGCCATAAAAATCTTACCGGCTGATCTAAAAGACAAAGTGGGCAATCCAAACTTCTGGTCTATGAAGAGTCTACATCCCTGAAAACCATAAATATGGCTCCCTGCAAGGTAAATCACCATATTGCCTATCTTGTCAGTGGATAAAGTTTTTGAACAAGTATTTGAGGTCCTCCATGGGTTATCAAGTATATTTCTATAAATCTGAAGAATCTTATGGAAGGCAGAAAATGTTTCATCCTTATTAAGTGGCGCCAACTGGGGAATTCCAGTCACTTTTTAGCAGTGGGGAGTTTTATAACTTGATACAGTCCTTTCCGCTTGGGCTTCAGTTAGTCTTTTTTTTTGGTGCAGGATGGGAACCTGGGATTGAGTTCAGGGGCACTCAACCACTGAGTCACATCCCCAGCCCTGTTTTGTATATTACTTAGAGACAGGGTCTCACTAAATTGTTTAGTGCCTCATTTTTTGCTGAGGCTGGCTTTGAACCCATGATCTTCCTGTCTCAGCCTCCTGAGCTGCTGGGATTATAGGCAAGTACCATGGCGCCCAACTGCAGTTGGCTTCTGCTAATCCCCCTCTCCACAGTTAAGCATAACCCTGTCTCTTAGCTGCATTTTTGGAAGTACAGCAGGGTTCTGTGTTGGGTCACACTCAAGTTTGTTTCCATAGTCCAAGAGAGCTTGCTGGGTTTTGCCCAGGTTAATGCAATATTGTAAGGTATGGTTTGTATCTGTCAAATTAAAAGGTGGTATTCAGGAATTGCTGGCATCTCCAAAGGGCTTAATTTCTGATGGCTCCTTGTGGCAGCTTGAATTAATCAAAGGGCAATGGAAAACAGCCTAATTGGGGCACATGGTTTTCTTGACATAGCTTGGCTAGGATTTATTTAATGATTAGCTTTTTCTACTTTTCCTGAGGACTAGGGATAATGAGCTGAGTGATTTATAATTAATTCCAATAACTATAGAGATTTGATGTCATCTTTGCAACAAAAGCAGGACCATTATCAATTTGGGGGGGCTTTGGGAGTCTAAATTATAGAATAATTTCTTTTGAAACACTTTTACATACTCCTATGGCCATCTGTCCCCTAGTGGGGAAGGCTTCTAGCTACCCTGTGAAAGTGTCTATAAACACTGCTAAAATATTTGCACACATCTTTGAAGGCATTTGGGCAAAGCCTAATGCCCAGTTTTCACCAGAAGAATAACCCCAAGACTGAAGAGGCTTTCAAAGTGGGAACGTCCTACTTAGAGTTTACAAAGTCCCTTTCCAGTAAGAATAGCCCTAAGCAGGTCTCAGAGGTTGTCCATTTTGTAATAGGTGACATCATGTAGATGATTAGAAAGTTTGCACTGATCAGCCCTAGGAATCATAATCTCTTGTCCATCTGGAAGCCATCCTGACTCAATGAAGTACCCCCACTGACCTCATTTTTATATTTCCACAGAGCAATATTTAGGCATATTAGTTAGATCAGAACTAGGGCCAGGAATTTATGCATTGTGTTGGGGGTTGGCTACAAGCTTTGCAATTTCATATGGTGGGATTATAAAACCTCCTAATATCATAAGGTTAATTTAGAGGCCTCATTAACCAGCAAAGCAGTTGCAGGCGCTGCTCTCAAACTTGACCATTGGATCTAATTGTCTGGAGAAATAGGTTACCAGTCTTGAGATAAATCCTAGTTTGGGGCTTAGAACCACCAAAAGTAAACCCACCTTTCCCATTCAGGACTCCTATAAGGATTTTGCTTATAGCCTAGGAAATAAATGCCTGTGAGTCTGGCTTCAGTGATACATTTGCTTGCAGTTTTGTCCCTTCTTGACAGAGGGATAGGACATTCTGGGGAATAAAGAAATGGGAGATAGTTTGAGAGCCAATAGTTTAAGTAGAAGGGAAAGATAAGTATCTCATCTAAGCCCTACCATGTACTCCTGAAACCAAAGACTCCTGGTATGATAAGGCCCAATATGTTGGATCAGGGCAGAACAGGCAGCTGCAGTATCTACAAGCTTTCCTACCTGCACATCTAGGGTGACCCAGGGTTTCTCCCATGAGATCTGAGTTCCTGGCAGAGGCATCTTTCAATGGTATCAAGAGAGGCCTCTGATGTGGGTTGCAACTTTGTTGTCCTGCTCATTGACAATTAGGGCATTCATTGCCCCAGGTTGCTATTATAGCCTTAAGCATACTGATTGGACCCTGGGGCGGTCCCTCTGGGAGGGCTCTTTCCTAAGGTCACCTTAATGAAAGGGCAGACATATTAGGAAAGAAAGCTTTCTTTTTCTTTTTTGCTTGTGCCAATCATCTATCCTAGTTTGCTTCCTCTGCCCTGTCTCTATTAAGTACCTTAAAGGCCTCTTTAACCAAAGCAGCAACAGGAGTTTAATGTTCTTGTTCTAATTTTTGTTTTCCCTGTGTCCAGAGCTGATTGGGTTAAAAAAAAAATTCATGGCTATCAGTCTATTCCCTCTGCTGAGGTAGTATCTATATTAGTATATTTTCTATAAGTTTCTATCTGCCTGTTTCTGTTTAGCAACACAGCTAGACTTTGTTGTGATTTGCAGGTTTAATCGCATATCTTTCACAACAAATGGGAAGTGTCCCGTTTACTCCCTACAATGAAACCCCTGGCTGTAACCCCATTTTGGGTTCCTGTTGGAATGGCATCACTCCCTAACTCATTAACACTGATGTGCAGCTAGGTGATCACAAATCCATCTGCAGCTTCCCTTGCATTAGCAATCATTCTAACTTTCTCAAGTGCTGTAACTAGCCAGTACTCTCATCACATCTTGGCAGGTAATGGGAAAAGAAAGTTTAGCTTTAAAATTTCATCCTGGAACCCTTTCTTGCCTATTCCTAAATCTGTTATGAAAAGAGGGACACACACTCTAGTGAAGGAAAGAGGGCATACACACTAGTGAGACTTCCTTCTCCATTAGGTAATTCTCTGAGGAAGGAAAAGAAAAAGATCAGCTGGTTCTAATTTTGTCCTAGAAGGAAGCCTCATCGGAGGGGTTCAGGGCTAGCCTCTCAAGGCAGAGTGGTGGGGTGACTGTCAGTGTTACCATTCAGGAGGTAGCAATGTCAGGGAAAGTATCAGAGGGGTAGGAGAAGGGTCAGATGACTGAATTTGACCTTGGACAAATCATCTGGATCTTCTGATGGTGGGGTCCTAGTACTTTCAGTGCCACAGGTTTTTTTTTTTTTTTTTTTTTTTAATATAAGGAAGAACAAATGACTTCTCTCCAGAAAAATAAAAAGAAAGAAGTGTAGAAGACTCAAACATCACATCTCTCCATGTACCAGAGGACAGGGCCTAGCAATTACTTCAGGAGGAACACTCCCATTTCCTGATTTGTAGCTATCAGAGTGATCCAGCCCATTTTATTACCATAGAGGCCTCTTCATATCTTGGGCCATAACTAGAATGGGGACTGAAAAATAGGAGAATGAGAAAGAGGGGGAGAGAGAAAAGATGAGAACGAGAAGGAGAAAAACAGAAGCAACATAATGGGCAAAGGAAAGGGACCCTACCTGCAGGACAAAGGAGGGGTGAGGAAGTCCTTTTGCAGAAAATGGGGAAAAGTGGGCTAGAGAGACTTACCCCTCGCCTTGACTGTTAGAAAAGAAGATCCAGGTGGCCTAGCTGTTCCTGGCAGGTCGTGTGGGAAGTCCTGAGCCTAGGAGGTTCTGCCCAATGCTCACCAGGGGAGTCACCAAAATTATGTCAGACACTCAAACCTTTTGACCTGGAAGAAAATGGAAACAAAACTGAGTCAGGCAAGTAAACATACAGGTAAGATTTTAATTGGAGATTCCATTTAGGAAGAGAGACACAGCCCTAAAACGACAACATCAGGTTGAATCCCTGAATAAAAGAAGGGAGCTCATTTCATTGGTTACTTGCAGGGTGGGAATGTTAATTGGTACTCAACTCAAGCATTTCTCCCTGTGCTAAAGAAAAGTTATGCAGCTGTTCAAGAGAATGCATAGAGAGTACCCTGACCTCAAGGATGCAAAATGACATTGGTTGTGGGTGGCAAACACCAAGTCTTTTAATATCTATTATCATGCCTTAAACCAAGGTCCAGAAGGACATTTTCCCCTTTTCTTATGCTGTTCCCTCTCTCAACTGAAAAGAAAAGAAAAGAAAAGCATGATTCATTAAGAATAGCTTCAGGCAGGGCCATCAGAAGGTGTCTTAGAAGAAGGATTGTTATCCTAGGTACTAGCAGTTCCCTGAATGTAACTGCCCCGATGATCTTCCTGTGGGACAAGATGTGGAGGTGGAAGACAATGATGTTGTTGATCCTGACACTGTACTTTTTTATACATGTGTTTGTGTGTGTGTGTGTGTGTGTGCGCGCGCGCACGCACGCTTGTGTGTGTGTACACACTTATAGTATAAAGGTATAAAGAAAGATAACATTTTGTACATGTGTACAATGAGTTTTGTGCTTAATGTGTTAATATAAAAAAGCCAAAAATTATGTTTATTATTTTAAAGAATCCCATTGAGCTAAGATTAATTACTCACAGAAGAAAGGGAAATGGTTTTTAACAGGGCTGGGGATATAGCTCAGTCGGTAGAGTGCTTGCTTCGCATTCACAAGTCCCTGGGTTCAATCCTCATCACCACAAAATAAATGAATAAATAAATAAATTTAGTGTAGCCTAAATGTACAGTGCATATAATGTCTATAGTAGCATACATCAGAGACACAGCTCACCAGATTCATTGTTCATGCTTTCAGTGTCTCACCCAGGGAAGCATCCAGTCCTGCAAGCTCCATTCATGTGATGT
This sequence comes from Marmota flaviventris, assembly GCF_047511675.1. Lineage (NCBI taxonomy): Eukaryota > Metazoa > Chordata > Mammalia > Rodentia > Sciuridae > Marmota > Marmota flaviventris. The sequence goes on from NC_092499.1 coordinate 128,297,820, forward strand.
ACCCTATCAACTTTTGCCATTTTTATCTTTTAACTGTATTTTTACTGTACCATTTACATGTTTAGATTTATTTTTTTAAAAAATAGGTATTTGCCATTTGTTCCAACTGCCTACAATATTCAATAGAGTAGGGAGGCCAAAGTAAATCTGTGTTATTCAGCTGTCCATTATTAGAAAAAAAAAATACCTGAAATAATTAACTTTTAAAGGGAATAGTTTCATTTTGGCTCACAGATTCAGAGTTTCTAGTCCATGATCAATTTCCCCTGCTTTGAGTGATGTAGCAATTCATGGCAGGGGAAATGTGGGAAAGTAAAACTGCTTACTTCATGACTGTGAAACAAGAAACATAGTGAGGAGGGTCTGAGATCGCAAATTGCCTTTGAAGACATACCCCCAATGTCCTCTCACTAGGTTCCACCAGCTCCCAATAGCACCTGCCTGGGACTAAGCCTTCAACACATAGATCTCTGGGAGACATTTTAGATCTAAAATATAGTAAGACCATACTATTTAAGTGTGTGAAGGTATACTCTGTGATGTTCATACAAAGACAAAATTACGTAATGGTACGTTAGTCAGAATGTATCCCCACTGTTAAATAATGTATGATCCTAATTGTTCTTATCAGTTGGTATCAATTGCATAATACATCATTACTTTATGTTGCAATTAGAGAATAAACCCTTTAAAAAACTATGACACATATATTTCTTATCATTTAGTATTTTATCTTATTATTGTTGAAAAGAATTCTACTTACATAAATGTAGAATAGGGACACCTGCACAGGTTATATGCACCATAATTATGGACCATAAAACCAAGGATCTTGACTTTTTCTGTGACCACAGAGTACAGTGACTAGTTCCGTGTCCGTGTAGACTTTGTACGTATGATTCTTGGATCCAATCCTGGTGTTGCTCAACAGAGCACTGTGGCCATGCATAAGAAGCTATGTGAGGTGATGCACAGTTCCAAAGAATTTGTTTATCAGCACATGTACAGTCATCATTTACTCTGTGTCTATCTTGTAAATCACTGCATGAAGAGTTGAAGGAATGTTATATCATGCCCATTCTTTTAAAAATTATTTCAGTGTTTTTTCAAGTAAACTTTCTCTATCTGCCCCCAACATTGCCTATCACTCATTTGCCTTCACTTTCACAAAAATATGGTATGTAAAAGATTCATTTCCAGGTCTGTTTGAGATAGGATTGGCCTAAGCATTTTTTTTTCTTTTTGGTTTGGTAGTAAGGATTAAACTCAGGGCCTTATGCATGCCAGGATAGTGTTCTACCACTCAGTTATAGCCCCAGTCCTAAGCTACCATGATTTAATTTTTTTGTTTCTACTGTGCTTACCTGTGACTGTGATGATACCTACTCTGAGGCTTTGGAGCTTGGAAATGAAGAATATAATTCCATAATGTGGTCAACAGAATACGTGGTTCCAAAGAATTTTTGATGGAATCTGTAGAAAGAACTTATTCATCACAAAGTTTTCCCACAGAATCAATGGTCTTTTGAGAACGTTCCTAAGCCACATGCTTGTTGTTTAATTAAACAGAAGGGGGGAGATGTTGAGAGCCACAGTTTAGTCGGAATGATGCCTGGCATTTTGCTAGAGGGAATGGTTGAAAGGTGACCCTGCTCTGGGATTAGGGAGGCTCCGGGATTAGGGCGGATCCTGCTGGGATTAGGGTGGATCCTGTTACTTTGGAGTTTCTCGTTCTGGGAGAATAGGCTCGTGGAGCCTGGTGGAGGGACAGTGTTCCCAGGAAGTGTGTGTAGAGTACCGGTGAGAGTTCGGGAATAAAGAGTTGCTGTTTGAACCTACAAGGCTTTTTGGCGGCTCAGTTATTTGGTGCCCAGCCAGACTGGGGCACTTGTCCCCACATTTCATGATCTCACTCATATGTAGAATCTAATAAATTTGATTCCATATGGGTTGAAAGTAGAATGGTAGTTATCAGAGCTGAAGAAGAAGGGTGATGGGTAAAAATTGATTAATGGGTACTAAATTACAGTTGGATTAGAGCAGAAATCTCTAGGGGACTATTACACTGTATACTGACTGCAGTGGTTTAGTTGTGGCATCCCACACAAAAGCTTGTGTGTGAGACAATGTAAGAAGGTTTTGGAGGAAAAATGATTAGGTTTTATCCTTAACCTAATCAGTTAATTAACCCCTGATGTGATTAACTGGGTGGTAACTGGAGGCAGGTGGGGTATAGCTGGAGGAAGTGATTCATTATGTGTGTGGCTATGAGGTCTGTATTTTGTATCTGGAGAGTGGAGTCTCTCACTGCATCCTGATCATCATGTGAGCTGTTTCCCTCTGCCTCACACTCTACCAATAATGTTCAGCCTCAACTCAAGCCCCAAGGAATGCAGCTGCTATCCATGGCCTGAGACCTCTGAAACCGTGAGCCCCCAAGTAAACCCTTCCTAATCTACAGTTGTTCTGGTCAGGTCTTTTAGTCACAGCAGCAAAAAAGCTGACTAACAGACTATAGATAACAATATGCCTTGTACCTTCCAAAAGGCTAGAAAAAAGGATTCTGAAAGTTTTCATTACAAAGAATTGATAGATACATATGTTTAAACTGATTTAAACATTGCACAATGTATACATGTATTGAATATAAAAATGGTAGCCCATTCATATGTACAGCTTTTTTTTTTAAAACTGGGTATTGACTGAGGTGCTTAAACACTGAACACATCTCCAGTCCTTTTTATATATTTTATTTTGAGACAGGGTCTAGCTGAGTTGTTTAGAGTCTCCCTAAATTGCTGAGGCTGGCTTTGAATTCATGATCCTCCTGCCTCAGTTTCCTGAATAACAGGGATTACAGGTGTGTGCCACCATGCCTGGCTATATGGACAGCTTTTATATTTTGTTTATCAGTTAAAAATAAAAGTGAAAAGACATCTCAGTGAATGAGAGAAAATCATATAGCTGATAAGTTTCATATTAATAATATGTAAAACAACTCACAACTCAATAATAAAAAGGCAAATATACCAAGCAGGGGATACAGCTCAGTTGGTAGAGCACTTGCTGTCATGCACAAGACTCTGGGTGTGATCCTCAGCAACACAAACTTTTTTTTAAAATAAGGCAAATATTTCAGTTAAAAATGGCCAAGATACTTAAATATACATTTTTCCAAATAAACTGAAGTCATGGCCATTAAGTGCATAAACAGATGATTAATACCTTTGTCTTTAGTCAAATGCAAGTTGAAACAATCATGAGACACACTTCACCTGTAAAACACACACACACACACACACACACACACACATCTAAGTTAAAAAAGCAAATTAACGACAGCAAGATTCAATATAATTCAATTTTTATAGCACTCTGGAATAGGTAGAAGCATAGAGATCAGTAAAGAGATTAGTGGTTACTAAGGACCTGAGAGACAGGAGTGTCCAGGATATTAACACAAGGGATTTCTTTAGGACCATGAAATTAATATCTATGCAGTTTTAATTGTGGATACATTTACTGGTCTTCAAGCCCTAAAAAACACTTCAGTAAAGAAAGACTTAACCTAAAAGTATGCACATTTAAGACCTTATTTAGTAGGCTAAGAAATCCCAGGAAGGGAATGCAGACAAGAAAACATTACTGTATAACAAATGTATGAAATGACATCACTGAAGGTAGTAAAGGAAAAGGGTCTGAATAACTTAGGAAGGAATTAGAAATGCTTGTCTAAAAGGCTAAAGGACTTGTACATAAGCACTTCACCATAGATGGTAAAGTTATTTCCTATGGGTGCATGGGAATATGGATTAACAATTCTGAAACTACTATGCATGTATTTTCAGATGATATGATTAAATTAACAAAGCCAACTTTCTCAACTTTAGGATGAATTTTATACAGATAAAAGCGTAAGACAATTAGTTGATGTGACAGTGGAGACATGGGTAAGAATTCATGTTTAATTAAATATACATATATATGGATATATGTAAAAATATTTATAGGTATGTACACATTTATGATTAATATATACAGGGACATGTTCTTTGATGAAACTTTAAATCAACATACTCACCAGTAGCAGTAAGTACAACCAGTGCCCTATGCTTTAAATTCCGTTTTTCAGTAAAAGGCAGTTGGCACTATATATTATTAATGGAGTTTCTTCAAAATGATTCAGGAGCTTTCAGGTGCAGTGATTCATGCCTTTAATCCCAGCTATTTGGGAGCTGGAGGAAGGAGGATTTCAAGTTTGAGGCCAGTCTCAGAAACTTAAGGAGAACCTATCTCAAGAAACAAACTAACAAAAAAGGTCTAGAGATGTAGCTCAGTGGGAGATGAAGCACCCCTGAATTCAATCCCCAGTACTAGAAAAACAATATGCAGGAGCTAACTGAAAGACCTTCTAATGGCTAAGAATGGAATAATTTGAACATCTGTAAAAATAGTGTATAAGTAATATATAAAATAAATGAGCAGGTTTACATACTGATAAAAATAAATGGTTGATTAAATACACTATGAAATGAATAAAACCGATGAATGCACACAGTAAATTATTTCAAATATTTTTTGAAGATACTTGTTGCCTTAAGGAGGTGGAGCATGATGGCCCACTTCTTAAGTGTGTGCAATGCACAGTGACTTCCTTTCAAATCCTACAACATGGAAAGGGGCGAAAGGCCTAATTTTACAGTGGGAAAATTTGGTAGGAAATATGACCTAATCCAGTTGATCAAATAAATCTGAACAGAGTTAATGCATGCTGATAATGTATACTACTGATAGGATCTGATGAGAACGGCATGTTACCTTTACCATCTTCCTCCTGAAAATCCACCACTCAGTCTAATCATAAGGGAAACATCCCAAATGGGAATGCAGATGTTATTTTTCAAAAAGGAATTTCTCAGAAATTGTCACTGTCAAAAGAGCCTGAGGAGGAATGATAAACAAATGTGATGTGGTATCCTGGACAGAGATCTTGAAGAAAAAAATGAACATTAAGGAAAAAGTGAATGAAGTGTGGATAGCAGTTAATGATAGTGTAAAATACTGGTTTCTCACACTACTGAAAGAGTTTAATAATAAGAAGGCCGGAGTTGTGGCTCAGTGGTAGAGTGCTTGCCTAGCATGGGTTCAATCCCTGGTACCACACAAAAAATAAAATAAACAAATACAGTAAAGGTATTGTGTCTATCTACAACTAAAAAATATTTTTTTAAAAAAAGAGTTTAATAATAAGATAAACTGCGAGATATGAGGGAACTCAACGTACTCTATTTCTAAATGTCCCATAAACCTAAAATATCTTGAAATTTTTAATTTCCTGTTTTTAAAATAGTCATTACTGTATATACAAAACAGAAGTGTATCAATAGTGCTAATACCACCTGAATGCATCATTCCAATTTCATCATTTTCCATAACTGAGGAAGGTTACTATTATTGTGAAAAACTCTTTTACATTCTTTAATTTTAAAAAATTATTTCCTCTATATTTGTGCCTCAAAATAATATATATTCAATTTTTCTTATTTAGATAAATGTAATCATGCAATTTAATCCATAGTCCTAATATTATCATGGAAAATTATAAAACAAATAATTTGTGACATGCTTCAAAATACTCTACTGGTATATCTCAAAAAAGTCAAAGTCACAAACAATAAGTAAATACCGAAAACACTATTTTTTTTTTTTTTTAGAAAAAGACATGATATCTCTTGATATTTGCCATAAGACAGGTAAACCACAAATTGAAAAAAGAAGGGAGACCAATAGAGACTCCAAAGGGTGTTGCCCACACAGGACGGATTCAGGGTCACTTTTCCTTAACGGGGCTGGCAAAGAAAAGACCAAACAGAACCAAAATACCTTTTTCAGGGGCCAGGAATGGCTCTGTGACCTCAGGGGTCAGCTCCACGCTGGTCAGCACTGGAAAGGGCAAGAGAACGAGCACACCCAACCCCCCTTCCGCCTAATTATTGGTAAGAAGACATTCCATAGAATATTCCACCCAAATAAGGCAAGGGATTGTGTTACAACAAACAGAGGGGTGTAGTCCAGTCCCATTAGGTGACATCAAATCTCAGAGCAGCACTTCCTTGAGGAGCGAAGGTAAGGCCCACTTGCTTCACACTGTGTGGGATGCCAGTCCATACCCCTTTTACTCAAAGCTAAACTCAGCTCCTGTTCAGGGCGGCCTGACAGAAAAAGATTCAGAGGAAGGAAGGAGGGATGGATAATAGAAGGTACTGGGGACAAAATTGACCAAATTATGCTATTTCCATGTAGGAATATACCACAATGAATCCTAGTTTTATGTATAATTACAATGCACTAATTAAAAAAAAAATAATGGAAGGGAAATCAGTAAAGTAAAGGAAGGCGATCAGAGGGAGGAGGGAGGGAGAGAGGAAGTACAGTGGAATGTGATTGATCAAATGATGTGTGCATGTGCAAATATGTCACAATGAATCCCAGTATTATGTTTAATTATAATGCACCAATAACACCCATAAAAACAAGAATTCAAGCACCTTTTCAAATAATCCTCAATTAAAACCATGAAAGGCAGAAAATGAATGGATAAAAATCATGGAGAAGTAACAAAGACAAAAAAATTATAGAAAATGGTAACAGATTAAGGGAGGTAACCAAGCATATCAATAATCACTTTGAAAGTCAATAACCTAAAAGCAACATTTAAAAGATAGAGATTGTTGGAGGGGATCAAAATAGAATGAACTATATGTCATTTTTAAAACCTACTTAAAATGTAAAGGCACATACAAATTAAAAATAAGTGGTTGAGTCGGACGCTATGGGCACACCTATAATCCCAGCAGTTCAGGAGGCTGAGAGAGGAGGATCCTGAGTTCAAAATCAGCCTCAGCAACTGTGAGGCGCTAAGCAACTCAGTGAGATCCTGTCTCTAACTAAATACAAAATAGGGCTGGGGATGTGGCTCAGTGGTAGAGTGCCCCTGAATTCAACCCCTGCTATCCCGTCCCCCAAATTAAGTGGTTGTAACAAAATACACAACAAATTGAAAATAAATGAGTATAACAAAATGCACTGTGCTAATACTAACCAAAGAAAGTAAGAGTAGCAATATCATTTAGGCAAGCACGCTTCAAATGAAGAAACATAAATGATCAAAGGGTACAAAAATGTAGTTCTTATCTTTGCCACCTGCACCTCAGAAAGCACATTTATCTCCAGGATATATAAAGAACTCATAAAACTTAACACTAAAAAACAAATAACTTGAATGAATAAATGGGCAAAGGGACTGAACAGATACTCCACAGAAGAATAAATATGATCTGTCAAAAAATATATGAGCCAGGGGCATGGTGGCATATGCCTATAATCTCAGCAGAGGGAGGCTGAGGCAGGATCCCGAGTTCAAAGCCAGTCTCAGCAAAAGTGTAGCTCTAAGCAATTCAGTAAGACCCTTTAAATAAAATACAAAGTAAGGCTAGGGATGTGGCTCAGTAGTCAAGTGCCCCTGAGTTCAATCCCTGGTACCAAAAAAAATAAATAAATTATTATTAATATCAATATATGAAAAAATATTGAACATCTTTAGCAATTAGAGAAATGCAAATTAAAACCACACTGAAATTCCATCTCACTTCAGTCAGAATGGCAATTATCAAAAATACAAGTAACAATAAATGTTGGTGAGGATGTTGGTGAAAAGGCACATTCATACATTGCTCATAGGACTGCAAATTGGTGCAACTAGTCTGGAAAGCAGTATGGAGGTTCCTCAGAAAATTTGGAATAGAACCTCCATTTTACCCAGTCATCCTACTCCTCAGTATATACCCCAAAGACTTAAAATTGGTTTACAATAGTGATGCAACCACATTAAAGTTTATAGCAGCTCAATACACAATAACTAAGCCATGGAACCAAATTATGTGCCCTAAAACAGATGAATGGATAAATAAAATGTGGTATATGTACACAATGGAATATTACTCAGCCCTAAAAAGAATGAAATTATGGCATTTACCGGTAAGTGGATAGAACTGGAGAATATCATGCTAAGTAAAATGAGCCAATCCCCAAAACCCAAAGACCAAATGTTCTCTCTGATATGCAGATGCTAACACACAATGGGAGAGGAGAGGGAAGAATAGAAGAACTTTGAAATAGATAAAGGAAAATGAAGGGAAGGGAATGGGGATAGGAAATGGGAAGACAATAGAATGAACAGGACATTCCTATGTTCTTATATGAATACATGATCAGTGAAACTCCATACCATGTACAACTGAAATAATGGAAAGTCATACTCCATGTATGTATAATATGTCAAAATGTATTGTATTGTCATATATAACTAAAAAGAACAAAAAAAATTTAAAGTAATTCTCTTTATAAATAAGACATAACAGGTATTCATCTAACAACAGAGTGTTGAACTACATGAAGTAGAACTGCAGAGAGAAGTGGGTGAGTGCACTATTTTCACTGGGGAATACAATACCCTCTATCAGAAATGGACAGATCCATTGGCAGATGTTCAATAAAGACATACTTGCCCTTCATAGCACTACATATTAATGGATATAACTGATAACTATAGGCCTCTTTTAGATATTATACATTCTTAAGCTCATCTGAGCATTCACTAAGATAGACTACATTGTGGGCCATGAAACATACCATCATAAATTTTTAAAAATGGAAACTATTCAGGGTATGGTGTAGGCCCAAATTAAAAAAAAAAAATCAAAGGGTAAATGGCAAGAGAACTGGAAAATATTAAAATGCATGGGAATAAGCAACACACTTCTAAATTTTTTTTGTAGTTGTTGATGGAAAGAATACCTTTATTTTATTTGTGTTTCATTTTTATGTGGTACTGAGGATCGAACCCAGTGTCTCATGCACACTAAGCAAGCCCTCTGCCACTGAGATACAGCCCCAGCCCAGCAACACACTTATGAATAACATGTGGGTCAAAGAAGAGAAATTAATAAATGTCAAATTATTGAACTAAATGAAAATGAAAACACAACTTATCAAAAATTTCTAGGATGCAATGAAACAGAAGCTGGAAAGAAACATATATAGCACTGAATGCATGGCTTGGAAAATATAAATGATCTAAGATTAGTCATCTAAGTTCCCACCTTTGAATAAGAGAAAAGAGCAAATTAAACTCAAAGTAAGCAGAATAAAAAATATAATATTGTAAACAATAAAAACAAAGTAATTATTAATGCAAATGGATTTTCCAAATTAAAATTGATAGCTTAATATTTCCTATATATAAGTAATGAAATTAAAAAGGAAAGCATGACGCCCCAAAAATAAGCCTTGCCTGAGGTTACTCTGGCATGACCCTCCTGAAATGAGGGGACACTAATTTTCAAAAATATTCAACTAAATGCATACTGTTGGAAGTGCTGGTAATCTCATTTGTTTTGCTTTGTATTTTGTTTTTTGAGAAAATGAAAAGAAAACACAGGGGACTCCTGTCCCAGAGGCTGTGATTCTGTCCATCAGCAGGAACAGGGGGCTTTTAAAGAGATGATTCAAAGGCTGCATTCTGTGTATACTCTGTTGGAGTTGTAATTCACTTGTTAATTTGGGAGACAGTCATTTTTGAGAATCTCTGGTAACATCCCCAAAGTCTGGATTATTTCATTCCTATGGTGGGTGTGTACTCAAGGACAGCTAACTCTGCCTAGCATGTGGAAGAAAGGCAATCCTGTTTCCCTTGATATCAGGGACTGGGAAAGATTAAGGGGGAGCAGGGAGAGAGAAAGAAACATGTTCATTTAAAAAATAAGTTGCAGTGGCAGAGTAGCAAGGGCTATATTCAGAGCATGAAGTAGTTTCATCTGTTTACCGTTATATTGTATATTTTTAAATGGCTTAAAATATATTTTAAGGATCTCAGCAAAAAGTATAATTTGGTGGGGTAATGGTTCCATTAATTAGCTTGACAGAACCTTTCTGTTGTGTATACAGAGATCAATATATCAGCATACCTCTCAAATCCATTAAAAACAAATTAATTGGTAAATTATGTAAGTATAAGTATTCCACCAATAATACATTTAGGTAACTATTGCTACATAAACTTTCCATTGTGTATATGTGAATACATCATAGTGAACCTCACCATCACATACATCCACAATTCTGGGATCCTAATTAGAATAAGACATGTTTCATGCTTGTATAATTAATTATATCACAATGGACTGTAGTGTAAGGTATGACTAAAAAGAACCAGTAAAAATATTGTAGTACTATAAAAGGTAATATCACAGGGCACTATTAATAGAATTTAGTTTTAATATATGCTGTGGTTCAAGAAACAGAAGAAATCATGAGATTTGTATAACTGAATAACATATAAGAAGTCACGCATACAGGGACTCTGTGTCTACAGAGAAATATCCTGAAAAGGCTGCCCACCCAGCTTTCCACCCAGCGCCCACGGTCCACTTCCGCTGCCCACAGCCATTGAGGAGTCCGCCCTCAGCCCTCCACCCACGTCTCTGAACTCCAACCTCTGACAGCTTGGTAATCAGCCTCACCAGCGCAACTCCCCTGAGATCCCCCTCCTCTGTGCAGCTGCGGATCCCGCCTACTCTCTCACCAGCTGCTTCCTGCTTAACTGCTCTTAAACTCCAGTGTGTGGACACCAGGTGGCGATTAGCAATGTTTTAAAATTTGTCTCAACTATGGGTTTCATTCAATCCTGCAAAAATCCCCGAGGGGACGAGAATGTGCACTCTGAGTGGAGAGGTGTGAGTGATGTAGAAAGGGAGAGTAATCGAGGCGTCTGGGTCCCCGAAGCTGTCCATTCAGCAGCCTGATCCCCCTCCTGACCTTCTCCACCCTCACTCCAGCCCATCAAAACCCTTCCTGATAATACAAATGGACTTCCACAGTGGACAAGAACCATCTATAAGATAGTCTGTGTGACAGACAGACCTTGTAGGCTGGGTCAGTTTGAAGAAACAAGACCCAGGGAGTCAAATTCTTCAGCACAGATGCATTCCTCTATGAAAAAAAAAAAAAAAAAATGAAAAGCACTCATCAAAGAGTAAGAAAAGAACACATATTTCTATGATAGACCATCCGTACAGGGCAACAGGCATATAAACATTTACAAAAGCCAGGTGGACGCAATCTGGGACCTCAGCTGATGCTTATAGAACTTTAGTAAGAGAAAAATCAAATAAAATTATGAAATTTATTTTTGCATATTAATGAAATGCTGTGCATCTGTAATCAGAAATGGCATTTCTGAGCTCTTTCTACACAATATTTTGTGATTTTTTCACAGATAGAACAAAGTAAGACATGCAACAGAAACATTGACCATTATGTTTTAAAATGTATGTAACTTACAAATTTGTTTTGTGGTTCCCAGACAAGCCTCGGTTTATCTCCTTTTCAGCTAGAGGTATTTCAGAGGAAATTTCTGGAAAACACTAACACAAAGAATGTGGCACATGTGTTTTTCTGAAAAAAGGAATACTCTATTTAATTTAGTAGCATAATACTTGAAAATATGGAAATAATTGAAAAGATATTTTGAAAAACTATAATGAATGCATGGTTAAACATAAAATGAAAGGCATTAATACACAATAGAGAAATACCAATTTAGTTGTAGATGAAGTCTCTCCTACAAAAAATGTAAATTTATGCACAAATGTTAAAAGACATTTACATGCCCAAAGAAAAAGCAAGAGCAAATATAACAAGGCAAGACCTAAAGTGATCATGTGCCATTGACAAACCCCATGTTTATACAAAAAGAATTGAATTACCCAACTAATCCCAGGGGGAGAATGAGGAGCAGCTGTTCTTCCCCATGCAGACCCCACCAACAGCCCCTTAGTTACCAGTGCCAGCTGCTGCCTCGCCCTTGGTGGGCATGGTCTAGAGGAGAGGACACACCCATTTGGTCATCTACTTGTTCTGGAAACACCCAGGGACATCTGCCCTGCTCACTGTTACTATTGGAATAGAAAGTTTTCAAAGATCCAGGATGTAGGATAATAAAATGAGGAGAAATAACTGAATGAAATGCACTGAAAAACACACTAAATAAATAACATGGGGAGTAGTGAGGGGGGATTTCCTAAGATTCACATGGACATCAGAGAGTAAGTGTATACAGCAATATTCTAAATTCCAAACCCTCCTTTTTATTCAAGGCACAAGTGGGAATATTGGTGTAGGTGCAAAGCATGCATATTTTTACTATTTTCAGTCTTCTTCATTATAGAGAAGCATAATAGTTAAGAAACAGGCTCTGGTGAAAATGTTCTTGTGTTAAATGAACTTTCTTACTAACAACACAAGTGTTGTTAGTAAGACATTTATTTTTCTTTGTGCAAATAAAACACAAGTGTGTTATTTGCACAAAGAAAATAAATCAGCAGGAAATAAAAAAAAAAAACAAGAACTCAAAAATAATGTATTCATATGTAAGCAAATAATTCAAAAGAATGATTAATGAAGACTAATTTTAATAAATGTTCCAAAATATTGAATTCCACTAGAGAAAGATAAAATTGTCCTTTAAACTCACATTCACACAAAACAAACTCCAGGTAGATTATTGACCTAAGTATTTAAAAAATATAGTACTTATATTGTACTTTAATCTCATGACTATAGGGTAGGGTAAGAATTCATAAACTAAACTGGGGCAGGTGGACAAAGCATGTTTGTTCCATATTGCAGAATAAAGCCCTGATCCTGATGTCAAAAAATAAATAAATAAATAAACCTTGAGGTATTTACCAAGTAGTAGAAAAATATTCTAACACAGTTGACATGAATAGAGATTATGGGTATAAACTGAGTCAGGCTCAAAGTTCTTCTTTTCCTTTGTTGAAGTCATTTAGGTCAGATTCAGAATTGACCATGGGAATAGCAGTAGTGTCTGCCTCTTGACATGTGATGAGAACTGAATGAAGTAATAGAACATAAAGCCTAATAGCAGGTTGATACTAAACACCAAGTCAGTATTTGGTTATACTAATAGATTTTCCCAAGGAACTTAAAATGTAGCATTTATATCAATTAAAAAATTCATTGTGATTTTATGGGACAATGAAATAAAATGATTAAATTGTAACATAAATATTTCTAATTGTGTTTAACTCATAATTACTGAAAATAATTCTTTGGAATTTATATAAATGGGAATATATGTGTTATATCACTTCTAATATTACAAGAGATGGGAAAAAAAACCAAAATACTTTAAAAAGGATAGTTAAAATTTCTCCCATTTAGAACAATCTCTTCTAAAAATTACTTTTCAAGTCATATTTATTTATTTGTGTGTGTGTGTGTGTGTGTGCTGGGGACTGAACCCAGGGCCTTGTATATTTGAGACAGGCACTCTACCAACTGACCTGTATCTCCAGCCCTCAAGACATCTTGTACGTGAGTTTCCCATGTTATCCTAATATTTGCTACCAGAAGTGTTGATACGGCCACGTATCTTATAAGAGTCCCAATCCTACTCATTGTGAGGTGATCATCAAACCTACAATCTCTCTGCAAGTTTTAATGTTGATAGTATCATCAGAAGGTAACAGTGGAAGACTTTTAGACAAAGTTCACATGTGTACACCAGAATATGTTAATAGAATAAAGGACAAAATCACAAACATGGTCAAAAGATGCAGAAAAATCATTTGACTACTCCAAAACATCTTCAAGCTAAAAACATACCAGAAAGTATGCACAGACAGGAAATTTCTTAGCCTAGAAATTTTGGACTATCCTTAATGTTGTATTTTGGTTTTGTTTCCCATTTCATTCACAATATAACTCATATAGATCATATACCATCATAAAAGGCTCAGAACTTCCCCTAAGAATAGGAAAAAAACAAAAATGTCCATGCTTGTCTCTCCTATCTTATATTGTATTGGGTTATACAGTCTTGGCAATTAGGTAATAAAATATTTTTTTGAAATACACATTTAAAAGGGAGAACTGAAACTTTCTCTGCAAATTACTGATCTTTTATATAGATAATGCTAAGGGATATACTATAAATGACTAGAACTAAACACAGTGTAGTAGATTTCACTATATAAGGTCAAAAATACAAATTCCTATATTTCTATACACTATCAACTAGAAAACTTAATAGTGAAGCACATATAATAATTCCATTTAAATAGCATCTAAATAAATAATTTGAGAAAAATTTATGCAAACAAGCATAACATATATACAGTGTAAACTACCAAACATTTTGGAAGAAATCACGGAAGTTCCAAATTAATTTAAGCGCATCCCAAGGTAGTTGATGTAAAATGTAATATTGTTAGTATGATAATAATTTCCAAACAGAGTCCTAGATTTACTGCAATTCATATGGAAATATCAGGTGCCTTTAAAAATATTTGTTGTAATTAACAAGTTGCTTTTAAAATCCATATGGGAATACAAAAGATATAGGACAAAAAAAATCTCAAAAAAAGAATGAAGTTCTTCTAAATAGAGGTGCCTGAAACTGCTTCCCCCACTAAAGGAGAACTAAAACAAACAAACAAAACAACAACATCTGCATTTCTAATACAGTGTATTAAGGAAACTACTGGAGCACAGAATGCCAGGATAGAAGCACAGAAGGGGAGAAAACCTCAATGCCAATGCCATACCATCTCTCCTGCTAGGATCAGCTCCCAGTCATTTGACAGGATTGTCTCGGGAAAAAGATAAGCAGGAATCCCCCAGCAACACTCATTGCAGATACCTCCAGTCCTTGCTACAGGAGAATCAGGCAATCTTCATAAGCTCTAATCCCAGTTTGGGGAGCTGCCTGGGGTTCACATGTTTGTATTGCTGCAGACAAGAAGCCCCCAGTATGTAACTTCCACCCTCTATGACCCAAGCTAATATAGTGGCATCTTGAAATTAGTGTCATTGCTAGAGTGCATCCTGCTCTGGGGGCCAGTAGCCAATGCAGCTTCCATTCCTGAGGCTTCTCCATAAATATAACATGTTCACAAATGTGACTGCAATGTAATAACCCTAGCTACTCACAGATTAGACTCAGCAGAGCAGTGGTGATCCTGATACCTCTATCCATGTGATATTCAGTCCACCAAGGAACAGGTGGTCCTGCACAACGGAAAAGCCAACCAAGCCAGCAGATCTGCTGTATCAGTGTGCCCTTGGCCTAATAAGTATCAGCTTGGCAACTCTGACCCTGGCAAGCCTGCCCCTGAGCCAGCCACCCCACCATTTGCATTCACCTTTGTCTTGAAAACAAGTTCTGCTCTTTGCAAAGGTGTACCACCCTCTACCACAAGCACACTCAGCCTAGGTCACTGATGCACTTGTAGACATTGGTGATGTGAATTACAACTGAATAAATGGCATGGAAACTATACTACTGCATTCACACAGAACTAAAACTATTGAACCCTATCCAATTGTTACCCTAGCCCATCTATAGGAAAAAGTCTTTCCTTGTAAAAAAAATATTCCATAAAACTAGAAGTATTTTGTTGTATTCATACATTGATATCTGTGCATCTGGTGGGTTCATTACCACTAAAAACAAAATAAGGAAACATGACAAGTCAAGACTAACACAATCAATTCTCCATCAATAGATCCCAAAGAAATAGAAATTTATAAAATGTTTGAAAAGGAATTCAAAGTAATGATCTCAAGAAAATTCAGAAGATTAAAGAATACAAACAATTCAATGAAATCAGGAAAAAATGATTGGAATGGGAAACTCAACAAAGAGATATCACAAACAAAGAGCTAAACAGAAATTTTGGAGCTGAAGAATTCAATGAACTAAATTAAAAGCACAATCAAGAGTTTCAGAAAGAGACTAGTGCAAGCAGACACAATAATTTCTGAAATTTAGACAAGTTTTTTGAAATAAAAAAGTCAGAGGAGAAAAGAAAATGTAAAAAAAAGAGAGAATTAAGAAAGCCAATGAGACTACAGGGTATGCCTTTAAGCCAACAAATATTCACATTATGAGTCTTCCACGGGGAAAAGAGATGGAGAAAGGCACAGAAAATACATTTAATGAAATAATAACTGAAAAATTCCCAAGTCTTGGAAAATACAAGGATAGCCAGATTCAGGAATCTCAATGGTTCCTAAAAGAATTCAATCCAAAGTTTCCTCATTGAGACACATTATAATCAAACTATCAAAAGTCAAAGAGGGGCTGGGGTTATAACTCATTGGTACAGAGCTTGCCTAGCACATGTGAGGCACTGGGTTTGATCCTCAGCGCCTCATAAAAATAAATAAACAAATAAAATACAGTTACTGTATCCATCTACAACTAAATAAAAATAAAAATAAAGATAAAAATAAAAATAAAGACAAAAGAAAATTCAATTGGGGGAACTGGGAATTGAACCCAGAGGGGCTTTACTGCTGAGCTATATCCCCAAACCTTTTTTTTTAATGTTTTCTTTTGAGAGCCGGTATCACTAAGTATCTTAGGGCCTAAGTTGCTGAGACTGGTCTCTACCTTGAGGTTGTCCTGCCTCCGCCTCAGGAACCACTAGGATTCAAAGAGAGAATTCTAAACACAGCAAGAAAAAAATATTATGTAGTATGTAAATGAATGCACATTAGACTATTGATAGTTTCTTATCAAAAACCTTTCAGGTGAGGAAAGAATGTGAAGACATACTCAAAGTACTGAAAAAAAATGTCAGCCAAGAAATTCGTACTTGGCAGCTATGTTTTAGAAATGAAGAAGAAATGAAGTCCTTCCCAGACAAAAAAAAAAAAAAAAGTTGAAGAAATTAATTACCACTAGAGTTTACAAGATATGCTAAAGACAATGCTACAAATGGAAGTGAAGGATGGTATTTGATAGGAAAAAATCATGTCAGAGTACAAGACTCATTGGAGAGGTAAATTCATAATCAAACTCATAAAATATCAGTATTTAATTGGTGCTATGTAAATCCTTCAAACTTCTAGTATGAAGGATAAAGTCAAGATGGTCAAAAATAACTACAGTTATAATTAGTCATTAAGGAACACACATTATGCAGAGATGTAAATTAAGAAAAAACATAAATGTTGTGAAGATCATAATCTTAACATGTGAATCAGATTGTCACTATCAGATTAAAACAGTCTATTATAACTATAAAACATTTGTTATCCTATAATAACCACTAAGAAATTACAGCAGATATACAAACAGAAAAGAAAAAGCAATCAAATCTTAGCTTCACAGAAAACTACCAGTCCACAAAGGTAAAACAAACAAACAAAAAACAAAACAAAACAAAAAAACACAAAAGAACAAGAAAAAAAGGGCCTAAAATGAAATAGAAAATAATTAACACAGTGGAAATTACAGTATTAAGTCCTTAGTTACCAATTAAAATCTTCAACTGCTGTATATAGAGTGGCTGAATATATATATATATATATATATATATATATATATATATATATATATATATATATTTTTTTTTTTTTAAGAAGATCCAATTATATGCTTCCTAAAGAGAACCATTTCACTTGTAAAGACACACATAGGTTAAAAGTGAAGGGATAGAAAATGATATTCCGAGCATTTTATAAACCAAAAGACAACAAGAGTAACAATAATTACCAGATAAAGTCGGTTTTAGTCATAAACTGTAAAACAACAAAAAGTAGGTTATTATAATTGTCCCAGGTATGTGTGGGAGAAATAGATCCAAGAACCTCTAGAGACAATAAAATTTATGGATGATCAGGCCACTTATGTACAATACATAGTATTTTTATATAACCTAGGCATCTTCTTCCATAAATTTTATTTTTCCATATTTTTATTGGTGTATAAAACTTTCACATAATGGTAGGATTTGTTGTTACATATTTGCACAAGTGCACAATATAACAATAAAATTTGATCATTATTATTTTCTAGTATTTTCCTGTTCCTTCCCCTCTGCCCACCTTCTGTGTGCTACTGATATCCCTTCAATTTTCATGATATCTCTGCTCACCTTTATTTTCTGTTTTCCTTTCTTGCTGCCACATTTGAGAGAAAAATATATGACCCTTTACTTTCTGAGTTTGGCTTATTTTGCTTAACAATGTTCTTAAGTTCCTTCCATTTTCCTGCAAATTACATAATTTAATTTTTTTATAGCTAAATAAAACTTCATTGTCTATATGTACATCTCTGTGTGTATACACCACATTTTCTTTATCCATTCATCCATCAATAGATACCTAAGCTGGTTCCATAGTTCAGCTACTGTGAATTGTATTGCTATAAACATGGATATGCACATATTGCTGTAATATGATGACTTTAATTATTTAGGATAAATACTGAAGAGTGAGTATAGCTGGGTCATATAGTGGTTCCATGCCTAGTCTTCTGAGAAACATCCATATTTATTTCCCTAGTTATTGGTCTTTCAACTACTTTTAAATAATTTCTATATTACTTATAATACCTAGTAAAACAAATAATATTATGTAAACAGTTTTTACATTAAATTGCTTGTGGAACAATTACCAGAAAAAAATGCATGTGATTAATCTTCAGGACATATAAAGAACTCAAAAAACTTAACAAATAAACCCTACAAGTAACCCAATCAATAAATGGGTAAGAAAATAACAACAACAAAAAACTGAAGATGACAAAGAAATACATATGATCAACAAATATATGAAAAAAATGTTCAATTTCTCTAGCAATTAGAGAAATGATTATTAAAACTACACTGAAATTTCACTTCACTCCAGTCAGAATGGCAATTATCAAGAATACAACAATGATAAATGTTGGCAAGGATATAGGAGAAAAGGCACACTTATACATTGCTGGTGGGACTGCAAATTTGTGCAACCACTATGAAAAGCAGTATGGAGACTCCTCAGAAAATCTGGAATAGAACCACCATCTGGCCTGGTTATCCCACTCCTCAGTTTATAACTAAAGGACTTGAAATCAGCATACTACAGTGATGCAGCCATGTCAATGTTTATACCATCTCAATTCACAATAGCTAAACTATGAACCAACCTAGATACCCTTCAATAGATGAATGGATAAAGAAAATGTGGTACATATACACAATGGAATATTACTTAGCCTTAAAGAAGAATGAAACTATGGCCTTTGCAGATAAATGGCTGGAACTAGAGAATATCAACAAAATGAAATAAACCAATCCCCCAAAACTGAAGGCCAAATGTTTTCTCTGATATGCTGGTACTAACATACAATAAGCGGGTGAATACAGATTCAGTGGATAAGACAGGGGAATTAAGGAAGGAAGCGAGGATGGGAACAGAAAAGACAGTACAATAAGTCAGACATAACTGTTATGGTTTGGATGTGAGGTGTCCCCCAAAAGCTCACATGTGAGACAATGCAAGAAGGGTTAGAGGAGAAATGATTGGGTTGTAAGCATCATAACCCAATCAGAGACTTAATCTCCTGATAGGGATTAACTGAGTGGTAACTGAAGTGGTAAGGTATGGCTAAAGGAGGTGAGAATTGGAACATGGCCATGGGGTATATATTTTGTATCTTGAGAGTGGAGACTCTCTCTACTTTCTGATCACCATGATGTGAGCTGCTTCCCTCTGCCACACTCTTCTTCCATGATGTTTCCCCTCACCTCCACCCCCAAAGAATGGACTCTGTTGTCTATGGATTGAGACCTCTGAAACTGTGAGCCCTTACATAAACTTTTCCTCCTTTAAAATTGTTATGGTCATATCCTATATTCACAGCAATGAAATAGCTGACTAAAACAAGAACTTTCCTATTTCATATATAAATACGTGAACAGTGAAACTCCACATCATGTACAACCACAAGGATGAAATCTTAATTAGAACAAGTATACTCCATGTATGTCTAATACATCAAAATACACTCTAGTGTCATGTGTATCTAAAAAGAACAAATGAAAATGTAAATAAAATTTTAAAAATTTTGCATACTGGAATTTTAAAAAATGCATGTGTATGTTCAGTACACATGCAGTTGTTTCCTAATATTTATAATCCATCACTGGTTAAATCCACAAATATTTAGGCCATCCATATATACTAATAAAGGCATCTATTCATGAAGAGGATGTAAGAATTTTAAATACATATATGTATGTATATATACATATATATGCGTATATAATATTTAGGCGCACCTAACACTGTGGCAAATATTATTAGAACTAGACGGAGAGGTAAATTGCAATACAAGAATACTAGAAGATTTCCATACCCTGCTTTCAGAAATAGATAATTCAGAGAGAAATTTGACAAAGAAATATCAGATTTAAATTATACTCTAGACCAAATGGACATAACAGACATTTATAGAACACTACATCTAACAGCTGCACACATTCCTCTAAACCACATGGAATATTCTCCAAGATAAGTCATATGATGGGACACAAAGAAATTCCTACCAATTTAAGAGAGATATCATTATCAACTATCTTACCTGACTACAATGATATAAAACTAGCTTTCAGTAATGAGGAAAACTGTAAAACTTTATAAACACATGAAAATTAAACAATGTGCACCTGATTAACTGATAGCTAATTGAAGCAGTCAGAAATATTGTGGAGGCTGTACTATTCAGCCTTAAAAAGATGGAAATTTGGGGCTGGGGATGTGGCTCAAGCGGTAGCGCGCTTGCCTGGCATGTATGTGGCCCGGGTTCAATCCTCAGCACCATATACAAACAAAGATGTTGTGTCCGCTGAAAACTAAAAAATAAATATTAAAAAAATTCTCTCTCTCTCTCTCTCTTAAAAAAAAGATGGAAATTCTGCTATTTGTGATGACATATGAAGCTAGAGGACATTATGTTAAATAATCCAGACAAGAAAGACAAAAGTCAGAATCATTCCACTGTTTTTCCCCATCCCATTCCTGCTCTCCTCCAATCATTTCCTTTGTCTACTGATCTTTCTTAAATTCTTTTTTTTAACCCCTCCTCTTACTTTGGATTAACTTCCAACTTCTGCATATCAGGGAAAGCATTAGACCTTTGACTTTTGGGGACTATCTTATTTCAATTAGCATGATAGTTTCCAGTTCTATACATTTACATAATTTTACAATGATGTCAAAATGAATCACATTGTTATGTATAGCTAAAAAGAACCAGTTAAGAAAAGACATGGCTGCCTGATCTCAATAATAAAAATTTGATTTCTTTGAAGTAGAAAGTAGAATGGTGGTTACCAGAGTTTGGAGGTGCTCGGGAGAATGTGTGGGGGGAGATATTTGCTCAAGAATGCATAATTATGATTACATAGGAGAATTAAAGTTAAGAGAACTGTGGCAAGCATGGTGGTGCCTACCAGTTATCTCACAACTCACAAGTCTGAAGCAGGAGGATCACAAGTTTGAGGCCTGTCAGCAACTTAGTGAGTCCCTTAGCAACTCAATGACCCTGACCCTGTCTCAAAATGAAATTAAAAAAAAAAAAGTTCTTGGGCTGGGGTTGTGGCTTAGTGGTAGAGCACTTGCCTGGCATGTGTGAGGCTCTGGGTTCAATCCTCAGCACTGCATATAAATTAATTAATTAATTAAACAAAAGATCCATTAAAAAAAAGTTCTAGAAGTATGCTCAGTGACAGAGCACTTCTGGTATCAATCTACACACAAATAATGAAAGATTATGAAAGAGAAGAGAGATCTGTTTTGCAGCAAGGTGACTATATTTAATGATAGTATAGTGTAGATTGTATTCTTGACAAATTCAAAGATATTCAAACATATGTTGGGTATTGTCACCACAAAAATAATAACTATGTGAGGTAATTAATTTTTTAACTTGAAAAATATAGCCATTCCACAATGCATACATACTTCAAAACATCCTAGTGCAGCACTGGGACTGTAACGCAGGGGTAGAGAACTTGCCTAATATGCAGGATGGCATGGGTTTGATCCTCAGCAACACAAAGAAAAAATAGTTGAAAAACAAATACATAAAATACTATCCATTTAAAAACTGAAAATAAAAAATCTAAGAAATTCTGGAAAATAGAGGAATACAAAGGAGGAATGAAAGAACCAGAACAACAAATAGAAAATAATAAGCAAGGGAGATATTAATCCAAGTATAAACATTATCACTGTGAATATCAAGGGTTTAAAAGTACTAATCAACTAATCAAAGGAAAGAGATTGTCAGTTTACATCAACTAAGAAGATCCAACTACATGTTGTCTAGAAGAAACTCACTTTAAATTGAAGATGGTGTTATGGTTTAGATGTAATATCCCCCAAAAGCTCATGTGTGAGACAATGTAAGAAGATTTGGGGGAGAAATGATTGGGTTATAGTTTTAGCCTAATCAGTGAGTTAATCCCTGAGGGGATTAACTGAAGTGGTAGGGTGATGCTGGAGGATATAGGGATTGGGGCATGGCTTTGGGGTATATATTCGTATCTGGTGAGTGGAGTATTTCTCTCTGTTTCCTGATGCCATGTGAGCTTCTTTCCTCTGCCACCCTCTTCCACCATGATGTTCAGCCTCACCTCAAGCCCTAAGGAATGGAGCCTTCTGTCTACCTCTGAAACTGTGAGTTCTCAAATAAACTTTTCCTCCTCTATAGTTGTTCTGGTCAGATCCTTTAGACACATCAGTGAAAACGCTGACCAAAACAGATGGATATAAATTAAAAGTAAATGAACATAACCGAATATAAAATAATAAAAAGGCAAGAGGACCTAAACTAATTTCAAAAAGAGTAGAGTTTAAGGTAAGAAATGTTATCCAGAATAAAGGCATTACATAATGATAACTTGATCAGTTTCTAAGAATATATTACAATCTCAACATGCATGTGTCTAAAAACAATAGGTCAAATAAAGAGAAAAGAGCTGATGTGGCTGTGTCAATGTAATATGCTGATTTTAAATTATTTGGATATACACCAAGGACATATAATTTTCTCATATACATATAAGAAAACATCACAGTGAATCCAACAATCATGTACATCTACAAGAATGGAATCCTAACTAGAATAAGATATATTCCATGCTTCCATAATTATATCAAAATGGATTCTACTGTCATATATAACTAAAAAGAACCAATAAATAAATAAAAAAGAATGTAACTAAGAACACTCTTAATGAGGAGTACATGATCTACATGAACTTTTAAAACTTTTGTAACAAAATAAAATGACAAAAGTATGTCTTAATTATTTTCCTTTAAATGATGTAAATATGTCCATTTTTCATAAATTGGTTTTAAGGTTACAAAAGAGAATTACCAGGAGAGATAGATGAATTTGTCATATCTGCAAGACACTATGCACCAAGGAAAGACATTAAGGCCCAAGTGTTGTGAAACAATGACTTAGCTCTACTATTGTCTCAGCTTAGTGCTTCCAGAGAGTTTGCAGGATGTGATGTGATGAGGATCTTGGCAGCCCTTCTGTGTTGAAAAGATGGAGAAGAAAACATTTGATTCCTGACTTTCTGAGTCTGGCTTATTTTACTTAGTATGTTCTCTAGTTTCATCCATTTGCCCACAAATGACATAATTTCATTCTTCTTCAAGGTTGAGTAAAACTCCATTGTATATGTATATCACATTTTCTTTATCCAAACTATAGGAAATAATCTAGTAAAAAGTAAAGAGATTTCACAAAATAAAAGGGAGACCAATATAATAGAGAAAGAGGATCAAGTGGGAAGAAAGAGGGGAGGGAATGGGAAAGGACTGGTAAATAAAATCTACAAACTTCTGCTGTGTACATGAATAACTATGCCACAATGAATCTTATATACTCATATATACATAAATTATAATTACTAATTAACATAATAACAGATACATTGCTGTTGGGACTGCAAATTAGTACAAACACTATGGAAAGCAGTATAAAGATTCCTCAGAAAACTTGAAATGGAACCACCATTTGACCCAGCTATCCCACTCCTTGGTTTATACCCAAAGGACTTAATATCAGCATAGTACAATAACAGCCTCGTCAATGCAGCTCAATTCGCAATAGCGAAACTATGGAATCAAGCTAGGTGTCCTTCAATAGGTGAATAGATAAAGAAAAATGTGACATATTACTGTAATATTACTCAGATTTAAAGAAGAATAACACTATGGCTTTTTCCAGTAAATAGATGGAGCTGGAGAATATCATGGAAAGCGAAATAAGCCAATCCCAGAAAACCAAAAGCTAAATGTTTTCTCTAATATGAGGATGCTGATTCACAATAAGCAGGGAGGAACGCTAGAGAAGAATAGTTTTACTTTAGATTATGTAGAGGGAGGTGAAGAGGAGGGATGTGGGGATAGGAAGGACAATAGAACATTAATACTGTATATGTTTGTGTGTGTGTGTGTGTGTGTGTGTGTGTGTGTATATATATATATATATAAGAATTTTTACCCCATCTATGTATGATATATCAAAGTGCATAAATGCATTCTACTGTCATGTATAACTAATTAAATATAAAAAATAATAACAGAAGGCAGATTAGTGGAGTTAGTAGATCAGGTGAAGAGAGGAAGAAAGGAAAGGGTCAGTAAAGGGGAAAGAGATTTATCCAAATATGTTATGTGCACATATAAATGTGGCATAATGAATCCCACTATTTTGCATAATTAGAATGCACTGATAAAAAAAATAAAAAAGAAAAGATGGAGCAGACAGTCTGGACTGCAAGGTGGTCCAAAGGCACCAAGTCATTCTCTGTGTCCAGTGTTAAAAAGGGGAAAAAGTAATCATGCCAGCTTCAATGCAGAAAAGGTTGTTATGTGCCATCATTTCTCCACTGTGACATGGGTATCATAAATAAATAAAAGAGCAGTCCAGAATAAAAAGACAAAAACACAGGAGAAGCCATTTGAAAGAATTTGGCCTTTGACCCTTTCATGGTATTCCTGACTGCAGAGACATGACATGGCCCATCTTGCAACAAGCCCAAGCAAGACACTTTAGGGATGAAGGAAATGATGTCTGAAATACAACCTGCTTTTCCTATGACTTATCATTCTTATGTTGGCTGAAAAACTTGTACAATTATGAAATAATTCAATCGAGTCTTCAATTTATAATTGTGGACCATGATTATTATCAAAAAGAAGGAAAAACCAGGAATACCAATTTTATCAGCTTGTTTCCCTCTAAAATCTCTGGAAGGAAAATTATTATGAAAATGAAATTTCTTAATAACAAGACTGTTACTTTTGCATAAATAGAAAAAAATAATAAAAAATAGAAGCAAGATATAAAACATACACACACATATAAATAAGAAGATAATATATGAGGAAATAGTGGGAAAATAGGATTCTAATAAGTGTTTTAGGAATTTGTATATATGTTGCTGGAAATATAATCCACCCTTACCCTCATATTATACAAAAATACATTACAGATAGATCATACTCCTAAATATGAAAACAACACAGTCTTTAGAACCTAACTTAGGAAAATTATTTCATGACCATTGTCAAGAATCTGACATAACTTTCCCATGTAAATATATGAATATGCCATATGATCTCACCATTATGTACATCCTCAAGACTGAGGTCATAATTATAAGATATATTCTATGTTTGTATAATTACATCAAAATTGGTTCTACTATCATGTATAACTAAAAATAACTGATAAAATTTTAAAAAATGATTTAAAATTTAAATGAGGCTGTTCTTTCTCAAGGAGTAAATATTATTTTTGAGGGGTGAAAAATGTTTGTGAATTAAAATAGCTTATAATAACAGCCCTAGAAATCTTCTATCTTGATCTAAGAAGTGAGAAATATGTTCAAAGTCAGCAGCTATCTTTCACTCCAGGTCTCCAGGCTGTAGGGAATAGTTTTTGCATTGAAGCTATGAATGAATATGGTATGGAGAATAGAATGGTATGGTATAGTCTGTGATCATGGACTCTGTGGATGCCCATGGACTGCAAGGTGCATTCCTAAGGCTGTACAGTCTTTGTAGATATGGGTCCTGGACATAGCCCTGATGCTGTCCATCAGACAGCTGTGACTATGCACAGGGAGCTGTATGGGGTGAGTGGGAAGTCCCCCCTGCTGTGGGTTTTTTGTTTATCCAGTACATGTGTAGAGTTCTTATTCACCTGTTCCCACCTCTTAAATCACTGCATGGAGGGTTGGGCATATGGATCTATGGAGAGTTGGGCACATGTTGTTATTATGTTGTTCTTTTCTAACAGAATTTCTCTATCAGTGTAAACATTCTGAAGCACTCTCTGGTCTTTATCTGCCAAAAATATGATGACGTCTCAGTTTTCATTCGCAGGTCTGTAAAAGTAAGAAATGGCCTACAACACGATATTTATGAACTTTAAAAAAATCCAGCTTACCTGAAAACATCATGATTCATATTCTGTTGCTTCTGGGATTTGTGATGGGTAATGCAATCCATGGCATGTCCAAAGAATGCATGGTTCAAAAGAATTCATGATGGAATCTGTAAAATAAAAAGAACTAAATTATCATAGGTGTTTTTTCAAAGAGTAAAGTCTTCTTCTGAAAACTTGAAGGAAAATTTGTACCAAGGAAACACTTTTCTGAATGTAAAAATATAAACTATGTTCCCCATTATTGAAATTTCTCATTCTTTGCGTAAAAGGTTTCTTCTAAAACTTTATTGATGGGATCATGCACACAAACTGATATGTATATAAATGTTTGAAAATTGGATGAGGCAGATACCTAGCTGTTAAGAAGTAGCTATTGACACTTAATGTGGCAACTAAGTAATGAGGAGTATGATAAGGGATAGGAAAAGGGGCAATTCCTGGACCTCGATGGAGTCCTCCTTAAGCAGGCACTCTTGTGTTTGGAACAGTGGATCATAAGGGAAGGGGCCTTGCTATTCTCTCTCTACATGTTAATTCTGTTCTAGAGTGCAAGGGGTTTTGTTTTTATAGTTGATGTTGTAGGACTGAGTTTTAAAGGGTTTTTTGTTATCAAATTATTACTTAGGTTTTCAATTTTGTAATAATTTTAGATTTAGATAATGTTATAAAAATAGGATGGAGTTTCTTTCATCTTCTTGTAATATTTACATCTTACAAAAACCATAGAGTCCTTATAATAAATGAGAAATCAATAATGGTTACAAAACTATTGAAAATATTTTTTCATATGCGTGCTAATCAGGTTTTAGTTACTATGACAAAATACCTAAGAAAATCAACTCAAAGGAGAAATGATTTATTTTGCTCATGGTTTATAGGTTTCAGTTTATTGTTGGCTGACTCCATTGCTGTGGACCTCTGGTGAGGCAGAACATCATAGCAGAAAGAGCATGGGAGACCAGAATTAGTCACTTCATGGTAGCTGGAAAGCAGAGATTGAAAGAGCCTGTGGACAAGAAATACTCTTGTAGGTTATGAACCCAGTGACCTACTTCCTCTACCTAGGCCCCACCTTCTACAGTTTCCATGATCTCACAATAATGTCATTAATCCATGGATGAAGACGGAGCTCTCATTATCCTATTGCTTCCTAAAAGCCCCACCTCTGATCATTGCTACATTGGGAGCCAATTCTTCAACTCACTTTTGGAGAACATTTCAAATTCACACCATAACAGTATTTTATCTGGCGTTCTGCTAATATCATTTTTAGGTTCTAGGATCTAATCCAAGATACTGTGTTGCATTTAGTTTTTAGATACATTACCTATACATTGTTGTACAAAAAATTAACACATAAATTAATGGGTTAAGAAACATACTCTATAACAATTTTTTATGGGACAAGGATCAAGATGCAGATAATAGTTAATGCTGACCCAAATATAAGACTTAAAACCACAAAACCTGTAGAAGAGAACATAGAAATGAATTTCCATGACCTTATGTTAAATAAATGTTTTGTGACACCAACCAAACAACTAACAAGGGAAATAGATAAACTGAAATTTATTTGATCAGAACTTAAAACTCTTATGATTCTAAATATAGTATCAAAAAGTAAAAATGTAGCCCAAATAATAAGATGTCACCCAATGATGCCCACCTCTTGGTATGCACACTGTGTATTCTGTCTCTTACCCAAGAGTGTGGTGAAACTGGAGATGGCTTTTTAAATAATAGACTATTTAAAGGGTAAGGAATATCACTTGGGTGGTTATGATACATAAGATTGAGATTCTCTTGCTATAAACTCTCCCCTTTGATGGCTTTGATGAGGCTTTATGCCATGTGGGAAATGTCTAAAAGTCAAAGAACTGAATTCAGCCTCTGGTCAATAATCAGCAAGGAACAGAGGCCCTTGGTCCTATAGCCTACTTACAGTTTTCCATATTAAATTTAGAACTAATACAAGTTGTTTCAAATAACACTATATTGTTCCAGGTATAATGTACCTTATTATAATAAAATAATCCTAATTCCTCACTCTCATAGCTTGTATCATTGATATCTTTCTTTAACATATTGTCTTTAATATATTGTTTCATACCAAACAACAATAATTTAGAGGAAGAAAAATTTATTTGGGGCTCACGGTTCAGAGATGGCCAACACCATTGTTCTGCGCCCAAGGTGAGGAAGCACATCATGGGGAAAGGACCCACCAGAGGAAAACTGTTCAGCTCAGCAGGCTTGGAAAGGAGGGCGGGGGGCGGAGAGAGAGAGAGAGAGACAGAGAGAGAGAGAGAAATAGAGAGAGAGTCAGTTGGGGGAAGAGTCACAGGGAAGGTACACCATTGCAGGGTACACCCCCAGTGACCCACCTCCTCCAGTCAAGCCCCGCCCCCCTACAGTTACCACTCAATAAATCCGTTTGAAGTAAGATGGACTGACTAGGTTACTGCTCTCATAACCTAATCATTTTACCTCTGAATATTCCTGCATTAACAGGAGCTTTGGGAGTTAATTCATGTCTAAATCATAACATTTGTATACATGCCCCTATGTATGGATATATCAGGGATAAGGAATTACATCACATAAGTTTAAAGGAGTCAACCACCTCTCCATGACAGTATAACAATCCTTATCATGCACACACCCAACAACAGTAGGTCAGAATCCTTGAAGCAGAAAGACATATAAGCGCAAAAAGAAATAGATGAATCCATTACAATAGCAGGAGACTTCAACATCTATCTATTAGTGATGGACAGATCTAGCATGCAGAAAGTAAGGACAGAGTTGAGTGCAATAATACATGAATCTCCTAAGAAAACTTGAGATATTAACATTTTAAGTAAATGAAGACAAAAATGTATCTGGTCAAGATTTGTAGAATATGAAGAAAGCAGAGCTTAGGGGTCTTAGGTACCTCAATAGCTGGTACCACATCAAAACAAAACAAAAAATAAATAAAGCACCAAATGCATGTTTTAAGAAAAATATTCACAACATGCCAAATTAAACATTTGCTTAAGAGAAACCCAGAACCCCTGATGGTAACATTAACTTCCAAAAATTTAAAGATGCTTTTTATTTGACTTGGCATCCACAAAGTGTCAATACTCTGGTTATTGCCTATATCACATACATTTTTAACAAATACTACCCTGTCAAGAGGAGTTTAGACAGATCTAAATTGTTTAGATTAATTTCATAGTACTTGCATGTTTTTGAATCTCAAGGATGTACCTATGGGAATCCTCTTTCACTAGAGAGTGCTCATCTTAACACTGGCAAGCTTGCACTAATACGTCCACATGGCAGGCTCTAAGCAAGTACTCATCTGCTTACTGGATCCATGAATTGTCTCTGTCCTCTTCTTGCTTTTGCTTCTTGGGTTGTTTCAGGTGAGGAAATCCATGTTCAGCCTGTGTTGAGGAATACCATCTTCACAAACCAGAACACATAGCATCTATTCATGTATAGACTGTCAGAGGAGTGTCAAAGGTTCAACCTAAAACAATGTACATGAACTGATCAACTTAATAATAGAAATGTAAATCAATTATTGATAAAGTTAATGCAAAGTGTCATCTAAAGAGACACAAGAAGATAAACTTTTTTGAAATGATTCATAAGTTAATAAAGAAAATAAAAGTGTTCAAGTCCCTATTGAAAACACAATTAAGCAAAAATATGTGCTGCCTGGAGACATATATACACATTTCTGAGTGGCATTTTTATACCACTACAAACAATTTTAATATGAGTGCATCAAAGAGTAAGAAAATAATACATACCTATACTATGGGACATCTGTAAAAGAAAATGTCATGCAGACTTACACAAAAATGAGAAGGTGGCAATCCAGAACTCTAGCCAAAGCTTATAGTTCTTGCCTAAGGAGAAAAGCAAAAAATATGATGAAGTGTATATGTATAGTAACTAAGTGGTATGCCTCTGTATTCAGGGAGTCTCAGTATTATGTCTACATTAATACTGTTCTTATAAATATTTCATAATTTAAAAATATCTAGTTGCACAATGAAACCATCTACAGATATTCTTATGCATGAGACCCTGAACACATTTTCCTTGTTTTTCTTAAAAGAATCTTCGTCCCTGGCTGGGGATGTGACTCAAGTGGTAGCGCACCCGCCTAGCATGCATGAAGCACTGGGTTCAATTCTCAGAATCACATAAAAACAAAATAAAGATATTATGTCCACCTAAAAAAAACTAAAAAAATAAATATAAAAAAATCATCATCCCTCTCATTTTCAACCAAAGATATTTAGAAGAAGTTTCATAAAACTAAAATAGATAATGTATAACATCTATCTCCCCAAGTAAACTGATATTCCCATTTAATTAAGCAATGACAGAAATTTGAAAAGATGAAAATATTTTAAAGAAATGTTGGAAAAATGATTAAGAATGCATTTTTAAACACAAATAAAAGCAATAACTTGCAACACAAAAATACAAAATTTGGTTGTAGACAATATTTATGTGACCAAACATGAAAATATATGTGCAAGTGTAAACATATGCTGTCAGCATACAAGAAAAAGATGAACATGACAAGGCAAGGCCTGAAGCAGTAATGTGCTATTGTTCAGCAAGCAGAATAATTTTTTAAATGCCATTCTTTTTACAAATAATCTGAATTCCATGTTTAATCCCAGAGAGAGGGTAGGGACAGCTGCACTTGCCTATGCAGACCCCACAGAAACACTTAGCTCAGCTGTCTTTGTGGGCATGGTCTGGAGAGGACCCACTGGATTCTCTGGACTTGAGCTGGAGAGCATGAAGGTATCTGTACAGGCTCCTGCCATTCTAGTTCTCGTCTGGGCACTAGAATGTTTCTAAGACTCAAAAAAAAAAAAAAAAAAAATTAAGGGAGAGAAAAAAGAGTAAGTGAGGCATCAACAAAATTACTGAAAAAAAAGAAAAAAGGAGAAAGTATGTTGCCTAAGATAAACAAGAACATTAGGAAAGTGCCGATAGTGATATTCAAAAGTTCTAAGCCCTTCTCTTCACTCAAGGTACAGCTCAGAATACTGGTGTAGATGCAAATCATGCATTGTTTTACTCTTTCTTTATTATAGAATGACACTGTGATTAAGGGAAAATTTGTGGTGTAAGTAAGAGAGAAACAAACTAAAGGAAAAGATAAAATAATACAATATTAAAACTTATCTTATAAATGTAACTTTATGACCATGGGATATACTAAGATGTCTTAAAGTGGATCTGGAAAGTAGGTTCCAAATAAGAATAAGATAGTATAACACAGCTGACACGAGAAAAGGATCTGGAGACAGATGAGTCAGGTTTAAAATCATCCTATTCCTTTTTTTGCACAGCTTGAGGTCAAATTCAGACTCAGATCAAAGGAGCAGGAATAGTATCTTCCTCTTGAGATGTGAAAACTGAATAAAGCACTGAAACATGTTAGCTTGTAGACTAACAGCAGGTAATAACCACTAACTGCTCTTTTTATGTATCATTTGCATGGATTGTAGGATGCTTCTTTATTTTACATAACAATGAAGCGATACTACTGACAAACTATGGCACAAATATTTTCTATCACTTAGATTTTTAGCTAGTTATTAATGAAAAATTATTTCAAAATATATGAAAAGTTGTCTTATATCATTGCATGAGAAGACAGTGGAATGAATTTGACATAACTTTCCCATGTACATATATAAATACACCATAGTGAATCTCACCATAGTGTATGTCCACAAAAATGGTTGTATAATTATATTAAAATAGAATGGACTGACATGTATAACTACAAAGAACCAATAAAGAAAGACAGAAGGAAAGTAGAAACAAAGTGTGGGGACAAGTGCATGGACTGCTGCATACATGGCATATGTTAAGGGTACCTGAGTGGCAGGCACTCCCTTCATGATAGGTGTGTGAGCACAAACTGCTTACCCCATAAGCACAGCCCTGGGCATGAGGCCATGTGTTGGAGTCCTGGAGCTTTCTCCACAGCTTACTCCTTGATTGGTTGCTGCAAGGAGATTTAGCAAGAAATTGTATTGGTGGCTGCCTATAATCTGCCTAGCTACTGCCCAAGTATATATACATGGTAACTATGCAATAAAATCCGACCTGCTTCCTGCTTGGTCTCAGGAGGTCTTGATTAGCGATTCCCACAACCACACTCTCCTCTACCCTGTTCCGTGGACCTCCTTGCTGGACAAGAGAGCACATGCAGCAAAGTACATTAAAAAAGTATTCTAAACTTTCTTCCATTCATAGAAAACTCTCTTGAACCATTTTCATCAAATCTTGTACAAGATTTCTGCCCATCATCATCCTCTGTGCTAACATGAGTATCTGGTAGAATAGCATTTCTTAAGAAAGTCCCACACTATTCCTCATGAGATCATCTTTCCAAGCCACTAACAGCCTCTCTTCTAGTGTTGATGTCAGTGTATCATTATTAGGTATCAGTAGATAGTTTTTAGACCAACTTTATGTGTGTACATATGGTCAATAGTGTTTTTACACTATCAATTTTAAGATGTGTTTCTGTTTTAAAGATGTAAGACTATCAAATTATTATTAATGGAATAGTCTATTTTTCTATGTGACTGCCCCATTTCACAAATAAAATCACGGTGGTTCATCTGCTGTGTTTTTTGTCTATTATTAAGGAAATCTGTTTAAATATTATATTATATAAGCTGGCCAACTCCACTTATTCTATACCTAGCTATTAGAGCAATTTGTGGAATATTATAATTACTATTTATATGCTATAGTGAATTCCCATAATTATATGTTGTGTTGAATATTAGTTTAACGTACTTATACCAGAAGCAAGGCATAGTCAACTGTGATACAATTTCCAGTTATCTGCCTTCTCCCAGTTCCTCATTTTGGTCTATTCAGATATCTACCTTATACAACCACTCCCTAGTGACAAAATTCCTCTAGGACAGTTAGAGAAAGCACTTGATTTGCCCCACTGACCCACTCTTCTCCTGTAAACTGTACAGATACAGGCAGTTACTGCAGTCACAGTGTGAACTGCTGGAAGCCTTATTACTTGTAGAAATTAGAATTCCCCAAAGGAAGCCTGTTGGGTAGTACCCTGGACCCTAATAAGGCTTTGGTTCTCAGATATCCCTCCTCCCTCCCCATCCCCCTGCATCAGCTACTTTTCTCTATACCTTTGGACCAGTAGGGTATACTGCACTCTTCTCTCTGGGACCTCTAAGTGATACAATGCTGCTGTTATTTCATGTGTTTTGTTGAATTGCCTTCTGTGTCTCACTTGACAATATCCCTGAACACACCTGTCACTATATTCTGTTAGAGAGTGGATATGTTGGTTTGAGTAAATTAACAGATACAAGTCAAATAAGACTCACAAGGGAGTTTGCCAGTATAAACAAGTTTCCTGCAAGAGGAACAATTTCTTACTGGTCATATGTTCAAGGCATGAAGCTAGCCACCAGGATAAAGAAGTATCTCATGAAAGACACATATAGATATCCACCATCAAATTTCTTAAAGTCTTGTCAAATAAGAACTTGAGTTTAGGGCTGGGGTTGTGCTCAGCATTAGAGTGCTCACCTAGCATGTGTGAGGCACTGGGTTCAATCCTCAGCACCACATAAATAAAAGGTACTGTGTCCACTAAAACAAACAAACAAACAAAAAACCTAAAATATATATATATATTTAAAATTATACCTTAAAAGTAGCTTGAGTTTATTCAAAGACAAACCCCAAGACCAATTACAAATAAAATAATACAAGGAGAAATAATTTTATAAGCCATGGTTTAAAACTCCATTGAGAAATAAGATAGAAATGGCAAAGTGCTCTTTCAAAGTGTGCACCAGAATGGAGGCTTTCTAAACACTTAGAAAAAAATTATAATTATAATGAGAATTTCTGCTCTACTCTTGTAAATATAAGCAATACTCCCCTGAAGCTGCATTCCAAATTTAGTCATCTAATTTTTTCCTCCCTATTCATCTTTCCAGTCAAATGGATATTGCTCCTATATAATACATCCACTTCTGCATTGGCTGATCACTTAATGATCAGCCGATGCAGAATTGGATGTTTATGGTTTCATAAAATGTGTTGTTATGCCCACTTGCTACTGTGGACTTTGGACACTTATAAATTGATTTTGTGTTTTGTTTTGTTTTGGGTACTGGGGATTAAAACCAGGAGTGCTTAGCCATTGAGCTGTATCACTAGAACTTTTTATTTTTTATTTTGAGGTAGGATCCTGCTAAATTGATGAGGCTGGCCTCACGAAGTTTCTGAAGCTGTCCTCCAACTTGCAATTCTCCTGCCTTAGCCTCCCAAGTTGCTGGGATTACAGGTTTGTGCCGCCATACCTGGCGGGCACTTATAAATTAGATGGACATTTGTGTGTTCATTAATGAGCATTTTGAATGAGGAAGAAATTCAATTCATGATTTGAGATTTTGACCAAAATGTGCATCTATTAATTCAGTATCAGGAAGGCTGAATAAAGTTAAGAACATGTCTGATCTCAAATACATGACCCATGAATTTATTGGATATCTTCATCTATTTGAATGAGTATAGAGACAGGGTATTGGTTTCTTGACTCATGATGTGATCTGACTTTGGAATGTTTGCAATGGCACCTTTCTGGTGGCCAGGTTAGCCTCTGTGAAGTCTGCTAATATAGTAGGCTGTTGAAAATGACACCTTCCATGCTATCAGAAAGTAGTGTTTGGAGACTTGATGCTCAGTATTATGTCTTTTGTGCCTGTGACATCATGTTAGTATTGTTTTGTGTCTATCACCTGTACTCTCTTAACCCTGAGCACTCAGCTCATTGACCTCAATTTGTCACTTTGAGATGGGTCATTATTTGTCCAGATCTATATGTGGCCTTTATAAAAGGTGGGGGCAGTGCCTGGCAAAACATTAAATTCACAACATACATCATTATAGATTGTAATGTAAACATTGAAATTAAGAAGTAGAGAGGATTGACAAGTCAATATCTATTATTGGAACTCCAGTTAAGATGAAATACACAGAATAAAACTCTGTGGGTTCATATGGATTTTGAGTACGTCTGTCCCTTCTCAAAGAGTAAAGTGTGAGCTTAGAGGGTTGAGAATGTTTCTTAAATTACAAATGTCCAAAATAAAAGTACATACGTATCTGCTATCCTGATCTCAAATGTGAGAAATGTGGTCTAGGTCAGCTGTGTCGCTCACTCCAGATCTTCATGAACAGCAGATGATTTTTGCTATGAAGTTATGCTGAAGGATGGAAAATATGCCCCATGATTACAGAATACAAAATAAAGAATGCTGACTATGGATATCCATGATGTGCAGGGTATAGTCCCACTGGTTTGAGTACATGGTTACTGGACAGAGCCTTGGTGCTGCCAGCAGAGGGCTGTAGCTGTCTGTGCACAGGAAGCTGTGTGGAGCCAGTGGGCAGTCTTCCCTGCTGTGGAGTCTTTGTTTATTCAGCACATGTGCAGTCATCATTTATCTTGTGTCCATTTGTCCATTTCTTAGATCACTGAGTGGGGACTGCAGATGTGTTCCATCCTTTAAGGTTTTTTTTTTTGCTTTGAACTGAGATTTCTTCACCTGTGTACAAAACATTCCAAAAAACTGACTGCCTTTACTGGACATAAATCTTTTATCTAAATGGTCACTTATGTCCATAACTAAGGATTAGACTAAACCACCATGATAACATTTTTGGTTTATTGAATTTAGTCCACTACAGGACAATACTTTTGCAATGGTGTTTAGGTGTGGCAATGGGTAACATAATTCCAGAATGTGAATGACAACATAACTACATGGTCCCAAAAAGAATTCTTGATGGAGTCTACAGAACAAAAATTATTGGAGGGATTTTTCAAATAATTAAAGTAGTAGTCTTAATTAATTAAAGTTAGTAGTCTTTCAAAAACCTAAAGAAGGAAGCCCTGTGTTAAGGAAAAACTCTGCTAAATGCAAAAAAGATTACTTAGGGTCACTATCACTGACAGTTTTCAACCAAGGTGCTATACTTTGGATCTTAATTATCTCCCAAAAACCTATGTGTTTTTTGTATTAAGGGCTATTTTAAGCAGTTTTTTCACTGCTATCACCAAAAGATCTGATCTGAAGAATTAGAAGAGGAAAAGTTTATTTGGGGGCTCACGGTTTCAGAGGTCTCAATCCATAGATGGCTGTCTCCATTCCTCAGGGCCCAAAGTGCAGCAAGGTATCATGGTGGAAGACTGTGGTGGAGGAAAGCAGCTTGGAACATGGTATCAGTTAGTAGAGAGAAAGAGAGCTCCACTCAACAAAGACAAAGTATAAACTCCAAAGGCATGCACCCAACCACCCATCTCTACCAGTCACACCCCACTGGCCTACAGTTGCCACACTATCAATTGATTAATCCAGTCAATTCCTATCTGTGAATTAGTGCACAGGTAAGTTTAAAGATATCATAACCCAATCATTTCACCTCTAAACCCTCTTGTATTGTCTCACACATGAGGTTTTGGGGGACACTTCCCATCTCAGCTATAACATTTTTGTTTTAGTCAGCTTTTTAGCTTCTGTGACCAAAAGACCTGCCAGGAACAATTAGAGAAGGAAAAGCTTATTTGGGGGCTCATGGTGTCAGAGATCTCAGTCCATAAACAACAGGCTCCATTACTCAGGGCCTGAAGTGAGGTAGAACACCATGGTAGGAGAATGTGGTGGAGGAAAGTGGCCAAGGACAAGGCCACTAAGAATCAGGATGAGAGCTCTGCCCAACAAACACAAGTTATGCCCCCAAAAACCCTCCTACTCCAGTCACACCCTACTTGCCTACAGTTACCACCAAATTAATCAGCAGATTAATGCACTGATTAGGTTAAGGTTCTTAAAATCCAATCTTTTCACCTCTTGCATTGTCTATCTTGTATTGTCTCACACGTGAGCTTTTTGGGGATACCACATATCTAAAACTTAACAAGGACTTTATCCTTAGCCCAGGTGGTAAGTAGAAACTTTAAAAGGCAAGGCCTAGTGGGAGGTTTTGTTTACTGAAGGTGTACCCTTGCAGGGGATTCTGGGGTTCCAGTTTCTTCCTCTTTTTTATTTTCATGTTGTGTATATGAGGAGAAGAGCTTTGCTCCACCACATGCTCCTGTCCTGATGTGCTGCCACACCACAGGCCCAAAAGCAGTGAGGTGAAACTATTACAAATTGAAACCTCCAAAAATGTAAGCCAAAATAACCTTTTTCTCTTTAAAAGTTGATAATCTCAGGTATTTTATTGAAGCAATGGAAAACTGACTTAAAACACATGGCTTCTCCAAATCATATTTCCTCAAAATGCTTTAGAGGGATCCTTCAGATCTCTTTCAGACAATGTCTGAAAACAATGCTTTGAGAGATGTGAGGCAAAGGGAGTTTTCTTTGAAGAACTGGTTTCTGACACACAAACTTTTGACTGTTAATGGGATATATGATGGGAGAAAAGAAAGAGGAGGAGGGTTCCTGCAGTTTTGAGGGTGTTTACATGAAGCAGGTGCACCTGTGTTTAATAATCATGGAAGCTACTCTGATATTCTCTATGTGAACATTCAGCTCCCGAGGCATAAGGATTTTTTTTTTTTTTTTTGTGTGTGTGTGTGTGTGTGTGTCTGTCTGTGTTTGGGAATGGGGTTGCATCAAATTAATACCTTATAAAACAATATTATTTTGAGATAATTTCAGATTTATAGAGTTTCAAGGTGATATAGTTTCATGTACATTCAGCTTCCTGTAATCTGAACACCTTATATAACCACAGTATATTAATAAAAACCGAAATGACAGTGGTACAAAACTCTTAAACTGAACTAAGAAATTTCTTCTCATTTTACCAGTTTTTTTACTAATGCCATTTCTTTTTTCTACTTGAGGATCCGAACCAGAATACCATATTAGATTTACTGTCAGGTGTATTAATTATTTGTTATTGCATAACAAATTGTCACACAGCTTAGTGGTTCAAACCTTCACATACATTACTCACAATTTCTCTAGTCTGGAATGCAGATGTAGAACATGGCCAAGGCTGAGGTCTGAATTGAAGGCTCTGCTGGGAAAAATCGCCTTCCAAGATGATATGGTTGTCAGTTCTGTGCCCAGGTCAAGATGATTTCACTAGAAAATGATTTAAAAATTTAAATAATAGTACCATTAATTTAGAAATGTTTTTGGGGAAAAGAACTGCCCCCCAAAAAGGAGGATAACTCACTCTGAGGCCAGTTTACTTCTGATACCCAAGTCATAAAAAGATATTATGAGAAAATAAAATTACAGATCAACACAGACTTAGGAATTAGATTAGAAACTTTGTAACTGCTAGAAGAAAATGTGTAGGATCAACACTTCAAAGTATAGATCCAGGCAATGGCTTCCTTAATAGGATTCCTAAAGCTCTGGAAATATTAATTTGAGGACATGAGATGGCATCAAATTAAAAAGCTCTGCACAGCAAAAGAAACAACTAAAAGCATGAAGAGAAAACCTATGAAATGGGTGAAAAATCATTATTAGCTAATCTTATGACAGTGCATTAATGCCTAGAATATATAAAGTATGCAAAAGACTTACCACCAAATATCCAAATAATCCAATCAATAAATGGGCAGATGAACTAGACAAACCTTCTCTACAGAAGAAATAAAAATGGCTAACAAATATGTGAAAAAATGTTCAACATTGTTAGCAATCAGGGAAATGAAAATCAAAATTACACTGAGGTTTCATCTCACTCTAGTTGGAATACCAGCTATCAATAATAGAAAGAAAGAAAGGAAGGAAGGAAGGAAGGAAGGAAGGAAGGAAGGAAGGAAGGAAGGAAGGAAATAAATGCTGGAGAAACTATGGGGGGAAAGAAAGACTTTACATTGTTGGTAGGATTGAAAATTAGTACAATCACTATGGAAATCAGTATGAAGTTTTCTTTAAA
Organism: Marmota flaviventris; assembly: GCF_047511675.1. NCBI lineage: Eukaryota > Metazoa > Chordata > Mammalia > Rodentia > Sciuridae > Marmota > Marmota flaviventris. Next base: position 128,337,223 of record NC_092499.1, read on the forward strand.
AGAGTAGGAATGGAAACACCATATGACCTAGCTATTCCACCCTCAGTATTTGTCCATTTATCCTAAATTGTTACGTTTTCACACTGCAGTGATACATATCCATGTTTGCAGCAGCACAATAAACACAAGCCACATTATAGAAACAGCCTAAGTGTTTGTGTTGGATGAATAGATAAAGAAAATATGGTATTTATACAAGCTGGATTTTTACTTGAAAAAGAATGAAATTATGTCATTTGCTGGAAAATGGATGGAACATGAGGGTGTTATGTTAACCAAAATAAGACAAAGTAAGAAAGTTGAGGTTCTATATTTTCTCTCACATGTGGAACTAGAGAGAGAGAGAAAAAAAAAGAAAATAGTGGTATTGGAGGGGTAGGGATATCCAGAAAACAGAAGAGAGACCAGTAAAGTAGAGGAAGAGACAAGGGGGAGGGAGAAGAAAAGGGAAAGAGGTGGTACTGGGGAACAAAATTGGCAGGAATATATTGTTATTGTTTGCACATGCAAACATGTAACAGAAAATCCCACTGTTTATGATGAACCAATGAAAAATTTTATAAAAGAAAAATATGCACCAATATGCTTTTTAATATATAGGCAAAAATATTCAAGGAAATATTAATAACCCAAACCCAGCAAAATATAAAAAAGCAGTATATAGTATGACAAAGGGAAAGTGATTCAAGTATGCAGGTTTGGCTTAACATACAAAAATGATTGATGTAACATACTATTTAATAGATTAAAGGGCAAAATTGCATGATTTTTCTCAAAAGATGTAGAGAAAATATTTGATAAACCCAACCCTCATTTTTTATTAAAAAAAACAACATTCAACAAATTTGGCACAGAAAATAACTTTCTGAACCCCAAAAGGGCATTAAAAACACTCACATAACATCATAAGTTTGTCTTGAAAAATTCAGTACTTTCCTCAAGATCAGAAATTAGACAAAGATATCCATTGTGGCTACTGCTACTCAATATTGTCTTGGAAGAAGTCATCAGGGATACTACAGAGGAAAAGGCATCTTATATTTCTTATTTCCTATTCCATATGGAAAACAAGCCAAACTACATCTACTTGCGAAAGACATACATAATCTTGTAGATAGAAAAATCCTGAGGAATCTACAAAACATGACTGGAATTAAAAATGAATTCTGCAAAGTTGAAATACATATAATCACTATAATTTTTTTCTACACAAAATTAATTAACAATAAGAAATGAAACTCAAAAAATTTAAAATAATATCAGGTAGCACACTTGTGTTTCCAGCTAATTGGGAGGGTGAAGAGGGAAGATCATTTGAACACACAAATTTGAAACCATTCTGAGCAACATATCAAGAACCTGTGTCAAAATAATAAATAAAAGTATACATAAATAAAATAGCATCAAAATAAAAAAATTAGGAATACATTTAACAAGATAAGTGTAAGATATGTACACTAAAAGGTTTAAAAAGGTAATAAATAAACAAGACCTAAATAAATTAAAAAATGTCCCAAGTTCATTGATCAGAAGACTTAATATGGTTAAATAAGCCCAATATATTTGAAAGGGTTTTAGAAATTCAGTGCAATCCCTAGCAAAAGCCCATCTGTATTCTTTTATAGTAATGAACAGGTGATTCTAAAATTCATGTGGAAATGAAAGAAATAGTATAGCCCAAACAATCTTAAAATACAAAAAAAAAGTTGAAATACTCAACTCATACTTACTGCAAAGTAATATCAATATAAACATCATGATACCTGTAAAAGACATCTAGATTAGTGGAACAGCCTTCAGTGTCCAAAAGTTAATTTTTATATATAGAGTCAACTGATTTTACATTTTGTCCAAAATATTCAATAAAGAAAATATTTTTGAAAAATGTTAGAACAAGTGGATTTCACATATAAGTTGGACTCCTCTTCCACACTTCATACATAGAAGACTGAAAACAAATCATTTACCCAAAGGTAAGAGCTAAAATTGGAAAACCTGTGGAAAAGGACATATGAATCAATCTTTATAGACTTAGCTGAAAAAAATGGTTTCTATAATGTGAAACCAAAGGCACAAATGACAGAATAAAAATAGATATTTCAAACAATAAGAATTAAACACAATATTCCATCAAAAGTGAAAAGATAACTCAAAAAATGGGATTACATATTTAGAAACTACACAGGAAAAGAATTTATTGCCCAGAATATATAAAATTTCTTAGAACTCTTAAAACAAAAAAAATTGAATATCCTAATCAAAATTAAGTAAATTATTTCAGTAGATTTTTCTTTAAAGAAGCTATATAATATCCAAGAAACACCTTAAATAGCTCAACATTTTTTCATCTTAGAGAAATTAAATAACTATGAGATATGTGTTACAAATCTAATGGGCATATCAATGAGCCAAAAAGAAGTTGGAAAAAGCAAAAACTGTGATTCCATTTAAGTGACACTGTAGGAAACAATTACAGATAGTAAAGATATCAGTGATTACTAGAGTTTTGGGTGAGAGAATGTTTAAATGAGTGAAATAGGATTTCTCTGAGGCAGTGAGATTTTGTATGATACTGTAATCAAAGACACATGATTCTTCTTTTGAAATACTACAGAATTTTATACCACAAGGAATATGCCTAAATGAATATAAATGAAAAAAAAATTAATGGTTCGGTGATCCCAAGAGCAATGAGGACAAAGGAATATAACTCTATTAGAAATATATGAAATGACCTCCCTGAAAGGAGTGAGGGAAATATGAACTGACCCAGGTAACTTAGGAAATAAGTTAATTTAGTTGGCTAAGGTTGTTTCCCATGGGGGTATGTGTTACCAATTCTGAAGCCACTATGCATGCATTTTTGGACTGAATGATCAAATAAATGGAGCCAAATTTCTGGAGAGTATTAGTTTAGGGGAATAAGTAAATTCCTTTGGAGTAGATAGATCATGTGGTGCTGGAGAAGAGTAGGTGTTCATGTTTAATTAAATATAAAGACATAGAGACTGTTATGTTTTAGATATGAGGTGTCCCCAAAAGTTCATGTATGAGACAATGCAAGAAAGTTTAGAGTTGGAATGACTGGGTTATGAAACCCTTAACCTAATCAATGTATTAATCCATGACAGGGATAAACTGAGTGGTGACTGGAGGAGGTGGGTTGGTGGGGACATGCCTTTGGAGGTTTATATTTTGTTCATGAGCAGAACTCTCTCCTTTTGCTTCCTGTTGGCACACTCTTCCACCATGATATCCTGCCTCCCCTCAGACCTCTGGAAATGGAGTCATCAGTAAATGGACTAAGACCTCTGAACCTGTGAGCCCCAAATAAATTTTTCTTCCTCTAATTGTCCTTGTCAGGTCTTTTGGTTACAGCAGTGAAAAAGCACATGCATAGACATTTATAGATATGTGTACATATGAGAGTTAGCATACACAGATACATTACTTTATGAGCTGACAAGGCTTAGAGTCAAGAGAGAAAGTAATAATAGCACCTTAGTGCCCAGATTTTATATTCTAATATCATCCTCCAACAAAATCAGTTAGGATTCAGGCTTGGGCAGGTAATAAACACAAGTAGCCTGGAGCATCTTGTAGTGTTAGAAAGTTCAAAACACTTAAACATTGATTGCATATTTTAGAAAAGAAGAAGAGCTATATGTAATTTCCACCTTTTGAAACTTAAAAAGAAGAGCCAATTAAATACAAAGTAAGCAGAATAAAAGGTAAAATATTGTAAAGACAGCAAAACAATATAATAAATACAGCCACTGGATTATGCAAATGATATTGACGACTTAACAGTCTCCATAACATAGAAGTTTCTACAATTAAAATAAACTAAACAACAACAGCAACAGCAAAAACACCCAGACTGAATCTTTCCTTGAGAAGATGCAGAGGTGACTCCCCCATTAAATGAGAAAATATTCTTTAGGAATAATTAGCTAAAGGCATACTAACGTGGTATTTTCCTTTGTTTCCTATGACAAATACTTCAAACATGAACAATCTAACAAAAAGAAATGTAGGTAGCTAAGGTTCCTACATATTGAACATAGGTGGGGTATGCCATGCAATAAAAGAATGTCAAAATGCATGTTAGGGTGTGAGACGCACGGGAAAATCATGAGGAGTGTATGAGACTATCACAGAAAACATAAAAGGACTTGAGGTGCAGACCTTTCAGGGAGTGTACGTATGCAGAAAACACCCCCCAAAACAAGCTCAGTCCCATGCCCCCACCTCCGGCTCCACTGACCCCCGCCCTGGCATCCCTCGACTCCCCCCACACAGCCCACCACCCGCGGTGCACACCCCCAGTATCCGCTGCCCCGCCTTGCCTTGTAGTACCGCTGGGTCTCTTCTCTGCGCAGCCGCAGACAAGGCAGCTTCCCGTTAGGCTGTTCTCAGCCTCCGATGTATGGACACCAGGTGGCACTGTGAGCTGGCAACTCAGGATTTCTGATCCAGACTCACACATACCTATAATGTTTCGGGGATAGGAGTCTATACTCCAAGTAGGGTAGGGATCAGAGTGATGGAAAAAGGGAGGAGAACAAGAGCATCAAAGGCCCTGAAACTCCTAGTCTACCAGTCAGGCGGTTCTCTCTATCCCTCTCTACTCTGACTCTTCCCCAAACCCAACCCCTTCTCCCTCCTCATAATACTTAACTCCACTGGGCAGAGACCATTTTACTGGTTCTGTCTTCCCGTCAGGCAAACTTCATAGGCTGGGGTAATATTTCAAGGTACAAGACCCAGACGTTCAAAATTCCACAGCACAGGATGCATTATTCTCTGAGCTGCTCCTCCTGCATCACTTCCTGTCCTGGTGCCTCTCACCTGCCCAGTCCCCTTAGTTTAGACCTTCCTGTCCCTGCTGTGCTTCAGATCCACTGGCCTCCCCTCATGTCCTTTCCTGGGTCTCACTGGACTGAAATCTCAGAGAATACGGAAACAGTTTATTGTACTGTGAGCACCACACAAGTAATGAACAAAAAGCAAGACAGAAGATACCCTTCATTCTACCCACGTTTCAATCTGAGGAAGACTTGAACAGTAACTTGTTTCTTTCACTTCTTTCTGTCCTCAAGACAGGACATGTACCTTGACTTTCACTTCAGCCTTTTCTTTGGCCTCCCCATTCTCAATCCACTGTGAAGATCCTCTGATGGACCATTCTGCTTCTCATCTCATCTATACCTCATCTTTCCTTCTGGATAAATTTGCCTTCTTAGACCAAGTGAAATATTCTTGTCTTCCAATATTCAAACCTATTATTCTGTTTCCTTGGACAAATATCTTCAAATCTGTATTTGTTACCACATTTTGTTTGTATTATTTTGTGCAATTTTTTTTCAAAAGTTATAACAATGTCTGCTAACCTTATAACATGGTTTTCATTGTCTGCACATGAACAAACATGTCCTGAAATTTCTATCATCTTCTGAGAGATGACTTGAATCAAAACTTGTACAATTTGTATTAATAGGAAATCACACATAATTATAGAACTAAGTGAAAACCTAAACAAACCCTCTAGTTTCGTTTGCTTCTGGTTACTTGCTCTTGGTTGACTTTAAAAGTAACTTTGAAGGTAACAGAGCTGCACAATTTGACATAAATCTCCCACTAGTTTTGCTATAGATAACACCTCTGAGGTGTGGGTAATGGTGATAACATTTGCCTAGGTTACTTTTCAGGGACTTGAAGGTGGCTGTTGTTGAAATCACTGGCCCTTCACTTGAGCTCCTGCAGATATCCTATGAGTGATTTCTTTGATGTCAGGAGGACAAAAATTGCCCTCAGATAATGCTAAGCCACCCACCATTTTCAGAACATGTGTCTTATGAAGAGCTATGAAGCTATGGAGAGAAGACAAAACCGTGCAGGCCACGGTTTACTTCACCTCCAAGCATCATTCCCTTTGCCATAAAACACTTCTTTATTTAATAAATATGGCTAAACTCTCTCCCTGGGGGAGTCAGATTTAACGCTTGCTCTTCTGTTCCCACATTTGGCCACCTTATGAATAGTCTTTCTCTTTTGTAAAACTAATTGCTTCAGTGATTGGCATACTGGGCAGCAAGCAAAATTACCCTGGTTTGGTAACAATGGTATGGCCTCTTGTATTTAAAAATGTTTCTTTATCATTTCTCTTCATGACACAGTGGGTAATGTTAAGATATTCATGAATCTGGATCAAAATATGATTCAGAAAAATCAGAATGCCAAGATATTTATGAAATAATTCATGAATTAATTTCAACATATGAAAAAAATTATGACCTTATAATTATAGAAAGACTTTTAAAAAATAAGTATAAAATGAGGTTACTATGGGTATAATAGTTTGACATTGATATTGTCTTTTCTTTTAGATCTGTTTTAAATCTTTGTTTCATTGACATACAGTCAAGACTTAGCCACTGTGCCTAGAGCAATTCTGACTTTCTCTTTCCTGTTACAAATGCCAGTGTCATTGTCTGTCTTTTTAATTTAATTCACATTGATCCTCAATCGCCTTAATGTTTCAAACTAGACTCCTATAGCCAGAGGTATAGTAATGATTGAATTATTGCAGGAGGAAGGCACCTAGAATTGTGAAAAATCTAATAAGGATTGAACATGTCTTGTCATATGGAAAACTAAACAAAAGGACAAAGTATACAAATTGGTGGTTGCAAGACACTGCATATCAAAATAGTAAAGGGCAGCCAAGAAGGGTTGAGAGATATGAAACAATCATGAAAGCCCTAATTTGCTCCAATTTACAGCTTCCGCGAGATGTCTAGGCTCTGGTGGGGCAAGGTTCTTGGCAGACTTTCCAAGTTATGGTGAATATTCTGAGAGCCTGGAAGAAATAGTTGGCCCAACCTTCTAGAATAGCATTCTTTAGAATGCTCAGAGTTGGAACTCTTAAGATTGCCAAAGACCCTGAAGTGCTTTGCATTACTAACCCGAGGAGAGTGGAATCACTTGAAAGGATTAGCTATCTTTCACACTTACGAATCACTTTGTAAAACTCATCTTCTCCTCACCCAGATTGGAAAACTTTAAGATTCAAAGCACATTGGAGAGAAAACAAAGAAAGTCTTCCTTCAGCAATGGAGAATGATCCTTGATGAAATGCAGTCTCCTGGATCCATTAAGTGATATTACAGGCAAAATGTGAAATAATGAGGCTGTTCCATGTAATGTCTCATCCCAAGGCTTAATATTTATTGGAATACAAAAATGTACAGCACAAAATAATTCGGAGTCCACAATATCTGGTATCTGACTTACAGTTATTATGCATGCAAAGAAAGATACAAATGTGACCTATAATTAGAAATATTTTAATCATTTAAGACAGAATCAGAAATTGTACAGATGTTAGGATGAGCATTTAGAACAATTACTATGACTGTTTTCATATATTGAAAAGGATTTTTTAAATAATTTCACTCCATATATTGAACAATTAAAAGATGTGATATATATGTGTGTGTGTGTGTGTGTGAGATATGTAATATATATATAGACCCAAACTAAACTTTTAGGGAGGAAAACTACAATGCAAGTGATGTTTACAAGTACACCGAATAGAATTTACTGAAGATTATATTACAAAATTAGAAGCTGCATTGGATTTTCAATCAGGTCTGCAGATGCCCAGGATAGCATTGCTGCCTTCATTTCCTATCTGTCTCTTTATTAGTTTGAATTATATTCCTGCTCAGCTGTGCATGTAGGTGGCTAGTATAAGTTTTATTAATCCTAAATTTACCTAACATATTTCAATCCTCTTAAGGCTGAGGACACCAAGATAAGAGTAAGTTATTTTCAAGATTTTTCAAGGATATTCAACTGCCAGCTTTTACAACATCTTGACTCCTGAAGTGGCTCCCTAGAAGTCTTCCCTAGAAGTCTTCGGTATAGCGGAGATTTGTGGGCATAACATTCCATGATGAAACATCCCTCCTAAAGACAAGCAGTTGTCTCCTGGGAACAGAATTATCCCCTCAGGGATCACAGTTCTGATAGATAAACATCCTGCCAAACAAATGAAAATTGCTCCTCAAGCGATAAGGACTCCTCCTCACAGAACCAGAATTGAGATAATGATCAACCAGACCACAAGTTCACCTATACTGTTTAAGTACACACATCTTTTGTTCTCTGCCCCAATTCTTCCTCTGTTTAAACCTAAAGGTTTAACAGAGTTTCAAAGACAGGACTGAGATAGTTGATCTTATTTGCATTCTTAATATAGTGATACTGAAAGTTTTTTTTTTTCCTGATTTTCACTATTCCTTTTTCCTTCTGAATTTGGGGGTGAGTATCTGGGTTTGATTCTTTGAGATCCCCTCCTCCCCAGTTAGTCCTCTAGCCTAAGACTCCACAGCTTGACTTTGTAAAAGACTGGTAGAGAAATTTTAATTTCATGCAAAATAAAATACAGAGAGAAAGATAACCAACAGAAATGAAAATAGAATCAGTGAGCTATAGGACAGCTTCACCAGCCTAATATATGTGTATTTGGAGTCAAAATTTGATAAAAATATAAACATACACATTCAGAAACTCATTGAATTTCAAACACAAGAAACATGAAGATATCTATAAAAAGCATATCATAATCAAGTTGTTCCAAACAGTACTTTAAAAAAGGAGAGAAAAGATAAAAACATTGATATGGAATAATAGAAGAGAGACAACAGATCTCTCATTAGAAAGAGCACAAACAAGACTACATTGTGGTAATATTGTTAAAGTACTTAAAAGCAAAAAGAGTTAATTCAGTATTCTATAAAAATATAAAATATTTTCAAAAACAAAGAAAATATAAGCTTTAATAACTTATCCTTTGTTGACCCTCATTACAAGAAATTTTAAATTTCAAGCAGAAGGAAAACAGTAACATATGCAAATTTAAATCCAAAAAATGAATAAATGAAGAACAGAACAATCTGTGATGACTATATATATAAAATATCTTTAGCATCTAATTTACTATTTAGACAATAATAATAATATTGTGATGTAAATTTACAAGCAAAACTAAAATGTTGGACTATTTCACAAAAGTTAGGAAGGGTGGTTCTAGGGATTGAACCCAGGGGTGCTGTCCTATTGAGCTATATGTCTAGCCCTTTTAAATTAAAAAAAATTGAGAAAGGGTCTCGCTATGTTTCACAGGCTAGTGTTGAACTTGCAATTCTCCTACCTTAGTCTTCTGAACAGCTGGGATTACAGGTGTGTGCCCCTGCATCCAGCTAGGGTCCTTATACATTATACAAAGTGGTAGGATATCATGAAGGTAGAATATGATAAATTAAACATGAACACAATAAATCATATATCAATTGGTAAAATAATAAGAAGAATTATAGATAATAAGCTAGTAAGGAAGAGAAAATTGAATCATTAAAGCACTATATTATTTCTAAATAAGACATACAAAAAAGGAAAATGGATCAAATGATCATGGTAAGTGCAAAGTATTTAAATACACATACTCAAAGACTGTGAGAGTACACAAAAAAGCGAAAGCTTGAAGAAATACTCTTTCAATATAAAGATAAAACTTGGATAAAGATAGAAGGATAAATATATGACTTTATAACAAATATCAAATGGAAGTTTTAATGGTGATATCAATAAAAGTCAATACATATTTTACATAAAACAGTGAAATAACACTAAACAGTGAATATAAAGAAGTGTATTTGTTAAATATTTATCTATTTTTCAACCAGCAATAGGAAATCTAATCCTTTAGCATCAAACATCAGATATTTAAAATGTGTGAGGTAATAACTGATAGAATCTCAAGAAGAAATAGACAAATTCAAAAGTATAGTTGTAAATTCCAGTATCCTACACTCAATCTCTAGTAGAATAATAAAGTATCAATTTACTTGAGAAATAATGTATCAATAGACATAAATAATATATGGGCAACACTATTCATTATTTGATCCAATTTGTGCTTATAGATATGTATGCACCCTCCAACAGCAGTAGAATACTCTCTCTTTTCAAGTGACCACCAAACATTAAACAAGATCAACCACATTCTAGGACAATAACCCAGACTAAATTTGAAACATTCAAAGAAAACAAATGCAACACTTCATTCTAAATAAAATTTGTCAGCAAATAAGAACCGACCAAAGTCCAATGAGGGGAACATTCTCAATTTGGTAAATATGATAAATCTAAAACCCAAGTCCATACTTAGTAAAGACTGATGGTTTTGCCTTAGGACTGAAACAAGGGAAAGAGGAAGGGAGGGGATAAAAGAAGGAATAGGAAGGGAGGAAATGTGGGAGAGTGAGGAGGACCAGGTAGAGGGAGACTGACAGGGAGAAAAAAGGAGGGTGAGAGGGAAGGAGGGAGGGAAAGAAAGAGGAGAGGGATGAAAGGAGGAAGGGTAAACAGGTTAGAAAAGAAGAAGTAAATGTACTTTTAGATGATATATCTATGTAGAGTATTTCAAGAAGCAATCAAACACTCCTATAAGTAATAAATGAATTTAGCTAGGTTACAAATATAGAATTAATAAGGAATATGAATGTATATGTGCATGTACAGATTTTGTGGTGGGATGACAGAAAATGAGAAACTCAAAACACACCACCATGGACAATAAGAACAACAAAACTTAGGAATAAATATAACAAAAAAATTTACGGTATCCTTATGCTGAAAATTATAGATCAATAGCAAAAGAACAAGCACAAAAAATTCATGGCCACAGGAAAGTAGAAAGTCATACCTTGTTCATAGAAGACTTCACCTAGCAAAAATATCAATCATTCACCAGTTTATGTATATGTGCAAAGAAATTCCTAATACAATCCTAGTAATTTCTGTGTAGACATCAACAGCATTAAAAACTTTATATAAAAATGCAAATAAGCTAAAATAGCTAAAACAATTTTGAAAAAGAATAATGAAGTTGCCTCCAAATCACATTACCTGATTTTAACATAAGTACAGAGCTACAGTAGATGAGATACTGTGGTATTGTGAAGACCACAGACAAATATCAATGCAACAGAACAGAATGTAGAAGTAGACCCAGACAATAATAGCCAAAATATTTTTGACAAAGGTACAAGAGGGTTCGGTGGAGAAATAAGTTGAAAATAAATGGTGTCAGTTTTAGACCTAACACACACACAAAAGCACACAAAGGACCTCAACCTACACTTTACACTTTATGCAAATATAAACTCAAATGGACCATCTATTTAAATTTAAAATGTAAAACTATAAAACTTTTATAAAATAAAATGTAGGAGAAAACCTGTTGACCTAAAGTTAGGATAATATGTATTATATATGACTCCCAAAACACAATCTATCAAATAAAAAAAATCAATAAACTAAACTTCAAAATTAAGAAATTTTGTTCTGTGAAAGAAGAATGAAAATTCAAGGTGCATAATAACAAAAATATTTGCAAATTATATGTATGACAAATAGTTCATATCCAGAAATTATAAAGAACTCCCTAAATAATAAGAAATAAATTCTTCTTTTGAAAATGGGAAAGTGTGGACTAGAGCTTTAGTTTAGTGGTAAAATGTTTGCTTCACAGCATGTGTGAGACCCTGAGGTCAATTCCATGCACCACCAATCAACAAACAAATAGAAAAGTCTTGCACAGAAATTAAACCAGAGAGAAGACATGGATGGGACCTCACTGACATTTGGGAAATTCAAATTAAAGTCACCATGAATTATTATTATCTACATTGAAACAATACCAAAAGTTCTGGGAATATATATTGGGAATATATATTGGTGCAGTTACTCTGAAAACCATCTAGCAGTTATAAAATTAAGAATATACTTCCATATGACCCAGCAATCTTATACTAGGACAGTTATCCTAAAGAAATGAAAAATTATGTTTACACAAAAACTTGGAAATGAGTGTTCACAAAGTCTTATATATAAATAATGATATACCCACACAATGGAATACTACTCAGTAATACAGAGCAACACACTATGGATACATGAAGCTAATCAGATGGATTTCAAAACATTAAGATGAGTTTAAAAATAATCTCAAGAGATTACCTAAATATGATTTCTTTGATATCATATTCTTTAAATTATAAAATTAGAGTCATGGAGATCAAATCAGTAGAGGTCAGAAATATGAGTTTAGAGGAGGGTATTACTAACACAGGGTAATGAGAGATTTTGGGGAGGATGGGGAGGATGAAAAAGTTCTATATCCAGAATGTGATGGTTATTACACAAATATATAATTTTTAGAGCATATCTAAAGATTGTTGAAAGTTGAAGAAGCTGTGTAGTTTAGTTAACAATATTGTACCATTGCCACTTCCCAGTTTTGATCACAGTAATACAGTTATATAAGATGATATCATTTTGGGGATGGCTGAAACATATGTGAAAACTGTTTTCATGGTCTCTTAGGTGTGTAATTTTAAAAAATAGTTTATGATTCTATTATGCTAAGCAGATTCCCAGCAAGAACTGGTATGTTTTTATGTGCTCAATTCCCTAGTGCTCTCATTCTCTCAAGTGCATTAAGCATATTTTTGAACAGGAAAATGTTTTTCCTCTTTAAGATATCAATTGACAACACAGCATTTTAAAAAATTAACACGGCCTTTTATACCAAATTTGAACTTTTGCTTTGGCAAAACTGAGGATTCCTATTTTAACCTTGAGATTCTGCATCCAAATGAACATAATATTGATATTTAACTTTGTAGGCTGCCACTTCCCATTCATGAACACATTTAAGGATAACCCAGACAGGAATTATTCTGAGATATATCTGTTCTACACTAGCTGGGTACCAAGTTAGATATCAAGAGAAAACTACACTGTAATACTTTCAAAATTTATGCTTGCAGTAAAGGAGATGTGATAAACAACAACAACAGAGAACAGTGAGACCGAATGCATCACAAAAGTCTCATATGACTGTTGATTTATGCTTAAAATTGAATGTGGCTGTATGACGTTGTATGGATTGACATCATAATCTGATCACAAGTGAGAGTATGACCTTAATAAATGTGCTCTCAGTTTTAATATTGCATCTACAAAATTTTGAAGTGCTTATATGTTTTGTTTTTATATCTAAGATAATAGTAAAAAATTTATCGACTAATTATTAAGATAATGCCTAAGAATTATTCAGGGTGTCAAAATTTGATCAAAACTTTTTCCCTAAATCATGACATACCACAGATAGTAACTGTTAACAGCACTAATTCAATATAAAGTGATTTTATCTACAGTAAAATATTAGTCCCCTTTGGTAAACTCAAAATTCAAATGGAAGATACATAAGTTAGATAAGAATATTTCACAACAATTAGATACATATAAATGACATCTGTAAAGAGATGTAATAATACTCCTCATAACTTTTCTCATCTCATCCTCCATAATCAGAGGAATAAGATGAGCGTCATGGTTAGAGGCATCCTTTATATTGAGGATGGTGAAACATAAAGTCAGAAGGATGTTGAAACATGGAGGAGATCCTTGATTATATCTAACAGTACAAGTTTGTCTGTCATCATGTGAATATTTGATGTAATAAAAATAAATCTTTATTACATTTTTAAAAGCTAAAGTAGGGTTTTTCTTGAAAACCAGAAATCTAAAAACATGATCATGTAGCTTGCGTTTTACCTACACCAAAGCTTTCTCCTCACTCCAGAATGCTTCACTCAATGATTCTCCCAAAACAGCACCCTATCCCTAGGGTTCCCTCCTGCTCTCTCTTCTGGTTTATTGTCCCTCTGATATGAGTCTGCAAATCAGGTCACTACCAAACAAATGTTAAGAAAGGAATTTGAAAGGTTTAGTTAAAAGGAATAGACAGTGTTTAAACAGCTGCCAAAGCAAAATGACTGAATTATGTATTTTAATTTGCAAATGACATGTGCTTACATTTTAAAAATGTAAGAAGTTTCTCATGTTACAACATAACTCTACAAAATGGTGTATATTATAATAAGAAATCATATAACTTGGGGAGCAATTTGATACCATATAGTAAGATTTCAGATGTTCATACAACTTGATCCAGAAGTTAAAATTCTACAATTATATTTTAAAAAATAGGTCTTTAGTGCAGATGAATGTACAGCTATGTATACTCAATACTGTTCCTTTTAGCAAAAAATGAACCAAAATTAACACCAAACCAAATAAAGAATGGAAAGTAAATATATATATACATATATATTTATATAATAAAGTATATATAACAATATATACTATATTTATAAAGTATATATAGTATATATAGTTATATATATAAATATACACCATATATAAAAATATATATTATATATTATATATAAAGTATATATAATAAAGTATATATATATTATATTATATAATATATAAAATCATCAAAGAACAGATGGGGGATTTTGTAAATATATTATGGTTTATTCTTAAAATAGATTATTGTACAAACATTGGAGATATATCATTGGTTTCTGAATATTTCAACTTCCACAGTTCAAGACTAGAAAACAACAAGACAGTGAGACGATATTTATTCTACACAATGGTGAAGAGGATGGTGTTGTAGAGAAAAGAGCGGGGGATAGTATTCTGTAATTAATGCCTCTGTAACTTTTCAGTGTTCCCACATCTGTTCAGTGGTATAATGATGATACATACTATATATTTTTTTCTGAATACTATTGTTCTAACCAATTAAAGGTGTACTAATAACAATGCATAACAATGCCATGAGAGAATATATCTAGCTGAAATCAACAAAATTAATCATTGTCTGGTTTATACGCTACATAAACAAAACAAATACATTTATGTATGTATTTTGTAAGCATAGCTTTTATAAGGCAGACATCAAAATATGAATGAAGGTGGTGGTAACTGCAGGATTCAGAGTCTAGATAATGTTCTTTCGTTATATATTTTTGACTAGGTATGCTTTAAGTTCATCAATGAAATTTCTTCCTTCAAAATAAGAACGTTAACATATCAAAATAATTACTGACTTATAGTTCTGGCTATTTTACATATAATTTTAGGGCTATGGAAATAGAGATAAACATTTTTTTTAATCTCATTATAGGGAATTTAGTGTTACTAGGATTCTCCCTTGCTTCTGTTTAGCCTTTATCTTTGTTAATGTTCTTCTATAAGAATTTTAAAATACAGAAATAAGAGGTAAAATGCAAATAACTTACAACACATAAGAAAGAAAACAGACCTAGACTTATTTTATGTGACATGCCGGTAAATAAGTTTCTGCAATAAACACAAAAGCTTGAGGTAGGAGATGGCGCTGGAGGAAAAAAAGGTTGGGCTAAATCAGAAACAAAATGTGTTAGTGAAGGATATCTGCACAGAGAAGCAGTTCAAAAATAAAACCCATTGGTTGTTTATTAATTTTTTAGTTGTAGATGAACACAATACCTTTATTTTTATGTATTGCTGAGGATGGAACCCAGTGCCCCACACATGCCAGGCAAGTGCTCTACCACTGAGACAACTACCCCAACCCCATTGGTTGTTTTGATACTAATCAAGTAACTTATGTCATTTTAAATCAAATTAAAATTTAACAAAATCCTGGGGAAAAATTAAAAGGCTTTAATTTGAAGTTAAGTGTTATCCTGGCAATACCCACAAGATTTTAAAGACAATGTGTAAATTTATGGGATATCTCCCTCCTGGAGATTTTTGAGTAAATGAAAACTTAGAGGGGGAAAAAAAAAAAAAACAGAATCAGTACCGAAACATAAAATGACAATTAACGTTTACTTCCCATTAAAGAAAATAAAAAAGCAATACAATCTAAATATTTGAAAAAAATTCTAACAGAAGTAGAATAAAAAGCACTAACACTAAAAATAAATAATAAAAATATCAGCAAGTTTATGGAAATTTTCATATATATAATTGATGAATATAAAAAATCGCCATACACAAAACACTTTTAGGTTTTCCAGAAAAAAAAAAAATCAATCCTTTTATATGTCGGGGAGAAAAGAAAAGAAAGAAAGAAACAAACAAACAAACGGGGTCCACACTGCCAGGGTTCGGTAGCCACGGGGATTTGAGAGCTATGATTTGTCACCGTCGCCGGGAAGCAAACTTCCAGGGGCAAACTCCTAGCGAGCGCCTTAAACTTGAACACACAAGGTAGAGGTTGCCGAGACGGAAGCCGGGAAAGACAAAGGCACTACTCCTGTCCTTCGCACCGATGCCATTAGTGTGCTCAGAGAAACGGCCCTTCCGGGCCGCCATCCTTCTTGGAATTCACGTGACCTTCCCACAGCGCTCTGCGAGCTTGCCGGCCAGCCGGATCAAGACGCTTTTCCTGCACCCGGTTCCTTCTCTGGCTAGCTGATGGCGGCGGTCCGGGTACACACCGGCCGGGTGCGGGAAAACAGCGGTTCACAGGGTGTTCACTCCAGGCTATTAAAAGTCAGGATTCAAACAGTTTGAGAAAGGCTCAGTCACTCAGAGCAGTATCAAATGTGTTGGACTTTTTTTTTTTTTTTTTTTTTTTTTTAAGAGTTTGTGTCAGGACAAAGCATTTCGGGTCTCCTTGTTAAGAAAACGCTACAGTCTATGGATTCCATTGCTACATTCTTACAGATCAATCCCGAAATTGTAAATCTTAAATGTTAAGGGAAGAGAGTCCAGAGTAGTCCTTAACCTAATAAAATATCGAAACAAATTTTGTACAATCAAAAAAAAAAAAAAAAAAAAAAAAAACCAAAGAATCAAATTATTTAAAATTGTGAAAAATAACACTGTCCTACATCTTTCAGGGGAATCTGATCTTATTTTTCACTCAATATACTTTCTACAGAATAAGAACTTGACAATAAAAATTGATACTCCAAAGTGGATGGGTAATTTGAAGATATGGGATTTTTTTTCAGGTCTTCATTCATAAAAGAACGTTAGATTCTCCCCCTTTTACCAGACATAAATACTGTATATTTTAAATTAAAATAGCAACGCATATTTTACTATTGGGGATAAGAAATCAAATATTTATGCTGTGTATAAACTACTAGTAATGTTTAAACATGATTTAGTAAAACTACAAATAAGATAGACAAATATTTGGGAAACATTTGCTATGTGTGCTGTGTGGTACTTCTCAGTTTAATAGATATAATGGCCTAAAATTGATAAGAAAAATAAATCAACCTAATTTAGAAATGCATTAAGTCATATGAACAGGCAGTATCCAAAGAAAAATAAATAAAAACAACAAACAGTAGATACAGAAAACAAACCAACCAAGAAAAACTAAGCAGATTACAGAAGCCATTTTAGCATGATTGGGGAAAAATATTCAAGCTTGAAAATTGCATATTTAACTTGTACTTACATCTTTTAAGTGGGATACATATTGCTGCAGTTTTTCTAGACTCACCAATTTTATTATTACTGATGTGTGATGTTTAAAGAGTATTCCCTACTGCATTTTCTGCAAGGCTGGAAAATAAGAAATCAAGTAAATATTAATTTTCCATAGACAAATAAAAGATATACATATTTTGGGATTAAAAATACTAACTGAAATAATACATCTGTATAATAATGACAAGGAAAGAGCACACTGTGAAGTTCTGCAAATAAAATATGTGCAAAATAAAATATGAATATATATATAGCTAGTTCTATTAAATATAGATTTCTTCACGTAGGTTTTGTAGAAATATATATCTATATAGGTGGATATAGATTTTGTTGAATATAAATTATAAATTATGTTAAAAATTAAAATGTGATAGCTATATTTATATTTGCAATTATATCTACATTCAAATACTTGTCTTTATATAGGTAGATATATAATATCCTGAAAAATCTGAATATATTCACACATTTAAAAAGTAGGATGGAATTAAATTTAAAAAGATACTGTGTGTACATCTTTTAGATTTTTAATTTGTAAGCTTCTGTACTTTCTGAATATTTCTCTAATTTAAAAGATATTTTAATTTGCTCTTCATTGAAGTCTATCATCAGTGGTTCCTTGGATTCTGTTCTTCCTAGGACTCTTGATCTCTGTCTTCATAATCAATCCCAGGATCTTCTGCAGTTGCCAGGGAGCCTGGGTTCCCAGCAATTTATTTCTAGTCTGGTCCTGTAGTTCCATTTTTTGGATGAAAGATGGTGCTATAACATGGGGTTTTGATAGTTTTCTACATTTCTACCACTGACACCTCACCTAGGAAAAAGTGGGTTTTAAGTAAGAAATGGAGTTCTCAAGGCTTACACATTTCATTTGAGGAAGGGATATTAATGTAAATCTTCACAGGCAGAGTTTGAGGTCTGTAGCATCTGAAAGGCATAATCATGAGTAAAACATTGAGTAAGTCTCATTTGAGGGATTTTCTACAAAATATTTTACTTGTAGTCCTCAGAGGTGACAACATAATCAAAAACAAAGTCATAGTGTAGAGGAACTCAAGGATATGTGACAAGTAAATATAATGTGGTATTCTGAATGGGATCTTGGAGTAAATAGAGCACATTAGGTGATGCTAGGGAAACTGGATTTAGGTATAGATTGTATTTAATAATAACATATCAATATAGATTCATTTACTATAATAAATGTACCATACCTATGTATATTGTTACTAAGACAGGATACTGTCTGTTATACTTTCTGTACTATATAAGAACTCCTTCTAGTATCTTTACAGGATTTTTTTTACTATAAATTTAGAACCTTTTTTATAAAAATAGACAAAGGTAGCAATGGTTTCTAACCGAGTGAGTAAAATGAGAATCATAGATCATAATGGTATAAATTAATGAATGATAGACTGAGAGAGAAAGGAAAACTGTACTTGACAGTAGGACACTAGCTAATAACCAAAGAATGATTAAGAAAGGAGTTAGAAATTTGTCAGTCTGTACTAAAACAGTGAGTGAAAGTATGACTAAATATATCCCTATAAATTATATTTTATAAATTACAATGTTAATGTTAATAATGGAAAAGGGGAAATAATGGTAAACAATGGGAGGGGTACTCTACCACTTAGCTACCCTGCACATTCCAGCTGTTTTTATTTTATTTTTTGAGACAGTGTCTTGATAAGTTGCCGAGGCTGACCTTAAACTTGCTTCTTCTGCCTCAGCCTCCCAGTAAGCTGGGATTACATGTAGGCACCACTGGACCTGGTTAAGATTTCATCTTAACCAAGTGATCAATATTAGCATTGCTAGTACTGGCACAAAGCAACATTATGTGCTTCTTGAGAAAGCACACAGGCTTGAAAGGCATGTATCTTTGAGAAAGAAATATTATCAACATAATAACATTCTTGCTAAAAACAAATAACAAATCTAATCATTGAAAAACATCAGATGAACACTTAATTCAAAGATGTTTTACAAAATAACTGGCCTGTACACCTTGAAAATATAAAAACCAAATAGTGAGGAATTATTCCATATAGAAGATGACTAAAGAGACAAAACAATAAATTGAAATAAAATACTGAATCCTAAAATAAAATCTGTAAACAGACATAATTGGGACAATACAAAATATTTGAATATAGATTGTGAAGTAAATGATAGCATTTAATCAATTCTAACCCCGGAACTGTAATTTTGTTAAGAAGATCTCGGTGTTACTGGAAATGTACACTAAAATGCTTAGGGTTAAAAAGTATGACTTATCTATAAATGTGGGATTCATTGTATTATATAATTCATAATAATAGAAGGGAGATCAGATGTATAGATCTGGAGAGTAGAGTGGATTTGGGCAGGAGGAGGGGGAGGGAAAGAAAAGATAATGGGGAATGAGATTGATACACTTGTGTTATGTGCATATAAAATCATGGCATAATGAATCCCATTATTATGGATAATTATAATGCTTCAATAAACTAATATAAAACATGCCTTATCTAATGTATTTTTAAAAGGTTTGGGAGATAGATGTGTGCAATGCATGTGTGCATATATATCTGTACCTATCCATGTCTATATATAGAGAAAATGATAATAATAATAAATAGGGCAAAATGTAAATGTGACGAATTTGTGTAAGGAGAATAAAGGAATTCTTTGTATTATTGTAACTATCTTAAAGTTTAAAATTCCATATCATAAAAGCAAAGTTAAAAAATAATTTGTGGATGATTTACTATTTCACTCATCTGGAAAAAATAAAACTACCCTATCATAATAGTTTAAAAAGAAGTTTAAATTAATATAAATAGACTGTCTAAAATTAGGAAATCATCCTGCAAAAAGAAATATGTGTAACATGAAACTGGCAAGGAGTTGTTCTCTACAAATAAATGATTAAAAATAAGAAATAATCTGCCCAATGGGAGGAAATTAGCAATTTATATCCAACAGTTGATTCACAGGAGATAAAGTGTAATTTCCAAGAAATTTTTGAAAAGATGCTTAATATTATGTAGGAATCATGACAACAAAAATACTATTATTCAATCATTAAATCAGCAGTTTCTAACAGTTAATTTATATTGTGTGGTCAAAGGAATGGGAACATAAATATTCTCAGTAGAAAGAGTGTAAATGTATTAATTTTCATTTTTTCACATGTTCATGATAACTAGTCAGTGAACAAGTAGCTGAAATTCTGGAATCAAGTAATAAAAGGATAGAATTATTTACTGAAATAGATGGTTACTTTTCTTCTTATATATCTGTTTTAGATGAATTTAAAGATCACTTGTTGTATAAAATCATAAGCATTTGATGGGAATGCACAAGAGAAGATGGAAATAATGTCCAATATGAATGAAAAAATAAGTTATCAGGGTTATTAACTAATATGGCAGACTAATTTCAGTTATGTCTGAATAAATATTTGTGAATGAAAAACTATTCCAAATATAATGTTGTGAAATAAATTCCTGATTTTTGAGTCAAAGAAAGAAATGAAAAAGTTATATATCTATTTATGATTTCCCCTTTGCCTTCAATACCTCATTTACACAAGTTAAAGAAAATACTTTGAAGGGTCAACATATTATTCATAGTTTTTCTACTCTAAACATAGATATCTACCTCAGGTGTTTGATGTTGGAGCTTTCAGCTGGACCCATCCATCTACCAACTGCATCACCAGGACAGTGGCCAGGACAGGAATAGAGCCTGGCATATCTTTTAAAGTCATAGAAATACATTGGAGATTATCATGTGCATGCTGACAGCCATGAATCAGGAATAGATGCTGTGATTATTTTCCTTGTCGTTGCAAACACAGTGATTTTGAGTTAGACTTTAGGAAAAAATAATTCCTGACCTACACCAGGAAGGATGTGCCTAATGAAAAATAACAGGTCATTCTACAGACACAAATTATCTATATCAGAGTCTTCATTGCTGTTGTGGGCCAGTTTTCTCCTTCAATTAATTAAATCATAATTCAAACACATTGTAAACCTTTGTGCTGTCAACACTGGTTGTCACTTTCCATTGCTCATCTTAGTTGACCAGCCATGTGCATTCAAGAATTTCTGAGCCTTCTCCTTTAAATAATGTTTGCTGTGTTTCTGAGTCTTCATTCTCTTTATTGTCCACAGAATTTTTTGACTCATCTAACTCAGCCTTGTTCATGGTTCTCTATCTGCTTTTAATGACCCTAAAATGTTCACACCTTTTGCCATGGTGATAGTCCCTACATAAATCCATTTGTGTGTGCAAAAATGGCTGCAATAATTACATTCCTTATATGCAGTGCCTTGGATTGTCCTTGCTTTGGCCGGTGGGACAATCACAAAGGAGACATAAGGCAGACCTGTGGGAAAAGGAACTTGCACATTCGGATTTGCCAATTCTTGCTGCTTTTGAACTCCATGACTATATGAAGGTGAAAGACTAGCCTGCATTTTAATGATAAAAAAGACATATTGCCAAACCATCCCTGACAGCTAAAGTAGCTTTACCACCAAGCCAATATTTAAATATGTAAGTTAGGCCATCCTAGATCATCCAGACCCAGAAGAGCTGGCATAAGTCAGAAAAGAAATTATTAGAAATAATGCAAGTAGTTGTTACAAGCCATTAATTTAGGGCAACAGGTTGAAAGATCCAGAGGTATCTGATACCTACAAAGGTACTTAGAAGTGGGGTGCTGCTGTAAAACTAACTAAATAAATGTTGCTACACTCAGATTAGAAGGGTGCAGCAGAGGGTATAAACTGGAAACACCGTGAAGGAATCTGTCAGGAAAACTGGGAAAAGGTGAGTAATGCTCTGTCGGCAGAAGCTGAAAGATGGAAAATTAGTAAAAATATCATGGGTGGCAAATTGAAGTATCTAACTATAATTTTGTGTACCTTGGCAAGATGATTCTAAGTAGAATATTGAAAGGGTCAATTGGCTTCTTTTAGTTAAGTATTATAAGGCTTCTTTCAGTTAAGTATAGTAAGGTATAAGAAAAGTGATTTATGAACTAAAGAATCAATTGCTCACAATATAAACAATATTTTAAGGACACATAAAGGAACCAGAATATAAGAAGCATTTTTTTTCTACTCAATCTCAAGAAAGCACAAAGAATGAAGTTTTCAAAGAAATATTCTTTTTTTAAAGCAACCATGTTTTGGTGTGGCAAAACCTAGATTATATACTATGTCTCAGGGGAAGAATGGGGAGTTAGGGAGAGGGCTTCAATAAAAATCATCATCCTTCCTTAAAAAGCTCCCTCAAACTCATCGTTCCTGACATAGTAACAGGGGCCAGAAGCACAGAGAAGGCAGCACATTGCACCAATAACACACAGACTTCGGAATACCCATTTCCATTCACAGGTTCAGAGCCTATCTTTCTCTTGCTACCATTCTCTTTTAGTTGAGTATTATAATGGCTGGCGTCAGCTCCTGTCAGTCCAGCAGGGAGAGGTGACTACAGAGGGAGGTTCTGGAAACCAGGATGTAACAAGTCGTCCCTGGTTTTTCTTGAGCTGTCTCCACTACAGTTTCTCAGCACCCTATCCCATCACTCACAGGGCTGTTAAGCCTTAATGGGAAAACTCCCAGAGTTTCTGCTTGATAGGATGGGAGTGGGCTGAGAATGTGCATTCCTTGAAAGGTGGCACCTATGCAGATGCTGTTCAATCAGCTAAGGCTGCTGCGGAGAGAACCCCAGGGAGGAAAGTGCGCTGATGAGGGTATCTGGCTTTGAAGCTGAGGTGAGATTTTGGGAGGAAGGGCTCACCTCCAGCCTGTCAATCTGCCCAAATTGCCTTCATGCAGCTGCCGTCTTTCCAAAATTAGGGTCTGTTATTTGACTCTAATTCTACTTTGGTGACCCACACAGCACATTTCCAACTCCTAACAAACATCCCACTTAGATGTTGTCAGAGAACGGAAAGGGGTGACGGCGACGCCAGTGTAGTGTGGTTGCCGCCTGTCGGCGCAGTAACTCGGGGGAAAAAAAAGAACACTTGTGGATTGTGAGCTCCAACCGAGGGAGGAGCTGAGGGAGAGAATGACAGACCAACATCCCAGTCCCCCCCACCCCTGCCGCCCAGCCCTGGAGCTTTCTGGAAGGTGCCAAACTGGCGCAGCCGCAAAATAGGCTCTGCAATGCTGTATAAAGAGTGCGCAGACTCCAAAAAGCCCCCTCCTCGGTGCGAAGCTAGCCCCTGCAGTGTGTCTAGAGTGCGCATGCTCCACAAAACCCCCTCCTTCGTGATGCAGACCCCTGCACTGCAGTGAAAAGAGTGCGCATGCGCCAGAAGGCCCCCTCCTTTCCTTGGCTGTGAGCAGGTCTCCACCCATCCCCTCCCAGCTCTTATTCCAGGTGATTGACAGTAGATGTGGCCTGGGGGATGAAGGCTTGCAAAATGGTGGCTCTGGGAGGCTGTTTTTCATACATAAATGTGATCTGAACTCTGTGTTGGTGGGACAGGACCTAGGCACCTGTCCCAGACCTCAAAATGATAGAGCTTAGAAACGGGAAGTGAGCTAACAGTGGGTCAATTAGCCAAGGTCAGATTAGCTTAGATTTCTGAAATCAGGGTTTTCTTAAATGTCACTGATTTCCTCAAGGCTCTTCACCCTCACAGCCTTCAGATGGCCATTTAAGGACTTGCCACTGACCTCTGACTTTCCTGCTTATTAAATCATGGGTTATCAGTTATTAAACTTTACGAATCTACACCAATTAGGTGCTGAACTTCTTTGGAATTTTAATAACTCACAGGTACAGAAAATCAGGATAAGTGCAGAGCAGAGGTCCTAATTACTCTATGATTCTACTGAGAGAAGAAAACTCCCTTCGGAATAGAAAAGGATAGGAAGAGAGTGCATGTGCCCCTGCAGTCCCCCTCCCTCATGTTTGCCTTCAAATCCCTACCCTGGTGTGCCCTATGCCTTTTCAGGCTAAGAACCACATTTCCCCCATAGACTCATGTTTAAACAGTCTGGTTTCTAAACTGGCTGTGTTACAAACCACACCTTCAGCATCCTGTCCCAGAGCCCCAGCTAAACAAGACTTCTCTGAGCAGGAGAGATCTGGGACAACACAGCGAAGCTCTTGTTTCTCACCTCAGCTCAATACTGCCTAATGTACAACACTGTTCTTACTCAGACATTACAGACAGCTTCCATAGATTCCCCATTCATAACTCTATCAGGGACTCACATAAGCCGACAGTTCCATAAGACTGAAGGGACAGAGGGACAGAACCTGACACTTAGATGAAACTTAGGCATCTGCAGTAGCCTCTGAGCATGTTTTTCTGCTTCCATTCTTACCCCTCCTCCCAGCTCATATCATCAATACTGCAGAATGAGTCAGACCACCTTCAACATCTTTGTTCAAACCACAGCAATGGCAACATACTACATTCAAAGAGAAAGCCAGAGTCCTTATGATGCCATACACATTATGAATGCCCCTTACTTTAACTGCACCGCAGTCTGGCTGGCCCCCTTGTTGTTCCCTTGACATGTGAGCTCTTGGGGCTTTTGCCCTCTGCCTAGGACAACCCACATTCCTTTCTGGCAATTAACTCTTTCAGATCCTTCCAATCTTTGCTCAAAATTCACCTCAACAGAATCCCATTCAGACCTCCTTGTTTACTTTGGAAACCTGTAGCACTCAGCCTTTTTATTTATCTTATGGTCGTGTGTTTTTTTCTTTTTGTCCACTTTATTCATTGCCATTTACTAAGTAATTTAATATACTTAATATATAATTACATAGTAATATAAATTCTGATTATAACTTCCATGAAGGCAGATAGCTTTATTTTACACATGAATGCATCCCAAACTCCTAGGACTGGGCTCCATGTACAGTGAGTATTTAGTAAATATTGATTAAATAAATAGATGTGTCTCAGGGAAAAGAAACTTAAAATGAAATGACATTTAAGAACCATGAATTGGTGATGAAACGATGGTCAATAAGAGAGAAAAGTAATGTAGCAAAATTCTTTTTTTTTCATAAAATTTAGAACATTGTTTTTCCATCTTCCTCTTCATTTTTCAACTATTGCTTTTTCCATACTTATTCTGCATATGCTATAAATCCATAATGAACTTTTATTATTTTTGCTTTAAACAGAACATAGCAAAATTTGTAGGTTTAAAAACAGTATTTTCAAACTCTTTTGGATTGAGCAAAGAGGATAGCATATTACAATGAAGACCTTGTAAGGAAGCAAGAAGCGAGTATAGGCACCAGTGAGAAAACTCCAGAAGAGAGAGGGGCACTCTTATTGCTTCTCTCTCCTTTCTCACTCAGTAAACCATCCTACATGATTCTCACCAAGCTCATTTCCTTGGAACAAAATATGCACACATTGGGCATGAAACTTGTTTTCCCTGGAAGTCCTCAATTTCATAATTGGTGGCCTCAGTTTGAATATTTTCATCTCTACATGTCTGAATCACTTAGCCTGTCCTCAGAAGTCTACCCCTGTCCCACAGCCAGGGAGGGCTTCGAGGGATTAGCTGCCTAGAATGAGCAATGAGACTGGCAGGAGTTGTAATTCCCTTTTTGAGATCAGAGGAAGGCTATCTGGGAGGCTCCATTCTCTTCATGTGATCTCAGAGAAGCCTCTTCTAGGAGAGATATTTTTTAATAGCTTGCAAAATGTGAAATATGTCTACACTTAGACCTAACCATTTTATTCTTCCACAAACAGATATTAAAATCAGAAAACAAGAATGTCCACTGCAGCATTGTTCATGAAAGTAGAGAAATTAAAAATGATCTAATTATGTATAAATAGCTAAATATGTATAGCTGTATATGTATAAATTAGCTATATATATGTGTCTGACAACAAAGTAAGGTGCATATAATACTGAATATAATAAAGCTGATAAAAGAATGAAAAGTCTATACAGAATGAGATGGGAAAGTGTTCTGATATTTTATGGAATGAACAATTTCAAATTATGAAAATCATAGCAAATCAATCTGTGTATTTATGTAAGTACTTTTGATTATACTTATAGAGGCACCAACCCCTTTGTAGATGCTGATCAATTTGTAAGTTAAATGAGGGAGAGGAATTGTACATTAGTTCTTTCAATAACTTTCTACCACCTTAGATTGTTTGAATGCAGTTACAGTGATTACTTCTTTTTTGCCGGGGGGGGGGGGTCATTTTTAAAAATCCTACTCCACCAGCCTGTCATCAACCCCTCCCCACTTTTTGAGTTTCTTCTGACCACTGCTCTCAATTCAGTACCACTTTCTTTAGCAGCTCTCAGGGACTTTTCTGAAGTAGTTTGCTTCCCTTCCTGCCCAGGACTCCCGGTTCTGAATGCTAGATGGCGCTACAATCTGATTGGTGAAGACTGTCCCAACAAGATAACAAACAAGAATGAAAATCTCTTAAAAAGAACCAAAATGGATGTGTTTGGGGTTCACTCCTCTCCTTCAAGAAGGGGGGATCAGGAAAAAAGAAGGGGTGTTGGTACCCCTGTTGGCAGGCAGACATTAGAGAATTTAGTTGCAGGGGAAGGGAAGGCACACTCCTAGGGCTTTGGGACCCTGAGGTATTTCCACTTACCTCTCCAGTCCCCCAGACCCAGATTTTTCCCCAAGAAACGCACACTGGGGAAAATTATTAGATCTGATTTAAAAAAACCATTTTTTTTTTTGAAAAAGCTTTTCTTGGGAGCCTGCCAAAAGCATCAGCCTAGGAAAGGTTTGTTGAAATGAATTACGGAAAATAGCTGACATTTTGTAGGGGACTGGAGTGCTCTTGAAACAATACATTTTAAATGACAAGAATGATCAATTTAAAAAGTATTCACTCAAATTTTAATGATTCTGAATTTAGCTCTTTTATACTATGGGAAAAATCCACCACAGGTGGGTTTTTGTTCTGTTTTAATATATGTGTATATATTTTTAGTTGTAGATGGACACAATACTTTTATTTATTTGTCTTTATGTGGTGCCAAGGATCGAACCCAGTGCCTCACCTGTGCTAGGGGAGTGCTCTGCCACAACCCCAGCCCCTGTTTTGTTTTGGCTTTTTTTTTTTTCCCCTTGGGGGGCGTGTTGAGTGCTGGTACCTGTGAAGACACTGATTTATGAGGTAAATTTTCCTAGTTTATTATTTATAGAGAAGCTATCAATATGAATTATGAGTTGGGGGGAAACAATTTGAGTTTGTGTTTAATCTAAGTATACATGGAAATTTGTTGAAACTAATTGGAACATGCCAAATTGGATAAAGCTGAAAAATAAAAATATTTTTTTACAATGTTTGGCTCACATACACCTATGTGAGGTTATTTATCTGCATAAATTTTTATTTTAAATCATCTATAAAAATAAATCCCAGTGGTCTAAAATCAGAAAAAAAAATAACATAACAAGAGGTAAAAATGAAAACACAGACCACAGACTTGATGGAAATATTTGCAGCCTTTTAAACTGCATTAGATAAAAGATCTCAACAAATCAGTAAGAGAAAAGTGTGATAGGGAAATGAGAAAATAGGCAAATTATATGAAAAATTGTATCACAGCTACATGGAGGTCTAAATGTGTTTAATGGCAATTTGTATTTCCATGTTGCTGTTCTACAACAATGCAATCAAATACACTGCTGCCCTGTGGCCATGAGTGAACCTCTGCCAGAATCCAGGGTCACAAGAAAAGTGAAATTCCTGATGCAAACAATGTTGATAGAGAATAAGTAAATCATTTCATTTTCAAAATATTTAATTACTTCATGTGATCCTGAGTAAATTTTATGTTTAGAAAAAATTCCTTAGAAAGCCCTGTGGGGAGATTAAGAACAATATAAATTAGAAATGTTTTGCTACCTTTGTCTGTAGGGAGATAGAATTGGTCATAGTTATATATTTTGGAACATTTGTCAAATGAATACTTCAAAACAATCAAAATGTTACAGAATTTTAAGGACATACAAAGCATCCCCTCTACCCCAAAGTAAAGCTGCAGATGTGCAGTGATTTTTCTAATACAAAATAATATTATGCTCACTCTCACCAAAGAATTCTTCACCAAATATTTAATGAATATTAATTTGAGGGTCATCCTATTATTACCATGGTTCTCTCACGTCTCTGTGCTGCTGAAACACAGAACTGTGTACCGTAGGGACTAGCTCCTATTTAAGCTTCCAGCTGGACCTATCCATCCACGAAGCCCACTCTGGGCTCCTGGCCAAGGCAAGAATAGAGCCTGGGATGGTATGTCTTTCGGAGCCACTGGAATATGTCAGAGGTTACCATGGGCTCCCTCAGGATATCTGAGGATTAGCAATAGAGCACAAGATTTTTTTTTTTTTTTTTTTGACTTGTAAGGTTGTGCTCTCCCAGCCCTAGAGTTTGAGCTGGGAATGTTGTACTATGCCCTACCCCCCACCCCACAGGAGAGAGTGTAGGGCAAGGGTGCCTAAAGGGTTTTTCCTCTAGGGTTATAGAAAATATTCACTTCCAAGCTTGCTTTTCAGGGGGTTTTGTTCTTATTCCTTCATCCAAATGTTCTTACTTAGGTCTCTGCTCACCTTCATGTTATTAAATCTAAGGGACCTTTTTTACTGCTGTTCATTAGACTGGACCATGAAGCAGCCCTGCCCACCTTCCCTTCTCCTGCCCACATCCTATAGGCTCCTGGTTCCAGCTCTGTCTAGTTAGGGTTTTTCAGCCTCTTTTCCCCTGCCCTTCTCAAGGCTCTGCTACTTTTAAAATTTGTATACAATGCAGTAACAGTCCCCTCTGAGTGTATTATTTACTCCTCATCAAATTCCAACTTATTTTTTGATTCTCCCTGCAAGCCTTTTCCTATCTGAGTCCTTCTATGCACCTACATCAAGGCCCCAGTGAGCTCATTTATACCTAACTCATTTATAGCAGGACAGGCTTCTTGTCGGCATATTGAGGTTAATTAGCAGGAGCCACATGTATGTCTGTATATAAAAAACAGAAAATGAATTAGCCACCATTAGCTCAAGGGAGGGGTAGAATGCAGGCGGGTTGAAAACAACAGATGGAATTCTCCACCTCTGGATCCCCTCTGTGCCCAACCCAAAAGAGCTGAGCGCAGGCGCAGAGGATACCCCTGCATTGCACCAAGGCAATTGCGCAGGCTCTACCAGCACTGCTCTCGCACTGAGGGCGGGGGCGAGGGCGAGGGTTGGAGGGATAAGAGTGAAGGGAGGGAGAACTCTCCTCTTTGCTCCCCTTGGCAACCTTTTCTTCTGGATGCCTGGTGTGAGCTTTGCTGAAGGGGTGGGGGCCTGCAGGAAAATGTCTCTGAATGCCAGATTTACTCAGACAGATGCAATTAGAACATCCTGGATTATGCTGGACCTAATTTGGCACACGCCCACTGTCATTACCCCATCCCTCACCCAAAGTCTTAGTCCCAGCCAATTGAGGCCCTTGTGGTCACAGAGGAATAGAGATAACCAGGTGCAAATATCAGACATTTTTAAAAAGTTGTTGTTCTGTTCATTTAGCCTTCCAGAATCTTCTTGTCTTCCACCTTTAAATACTCCCTTATCAGAGAGGCAACTACCCTCACTTGCAATGATTATGAAGGGTCCACCTTATACCCGCAGTGACTTCAGATCCCAGGCTTTCCTGGTGAGGGCATCAACTGAATGGTGAGGGAGTAATTCTTCTCTAGCTAAAACAAGGTTTGTTCCAGATGGCGGATCATTAAAAAATCACTATGGAAGGAGGGTGGCATGATCTGGGGAGACTGGTCAAGGAGGGAGCATTGGAGCTTCTGGGATCTGGGTGCTGGTACACAGGGGCAATCACCTTGAGAGAGAGAGTGAGCCTCCCATTAGAATGAGAAACTTTCTGTAGTTTAAAGAAAACCAAAAAAGCAGATGAATAAAAAAATAAACCAAACAAGAACAACCAATTTCTTAAGAACCATGAGTTTAAAAAGAAAGATGAAGCACATGTACATGCACATACATATAGCATTTCCATCATTCATTACGTCAAAATTCCCAGTATCAGAAGGAAGACTTGGAAAGGGTGCAAGTAGGATCCCCAGTGGTACAACAAAAAAATGCATGTGTGATCAAAACCCCTTCCAGCCTCGAGAGCTCCCTTTGGTCTTCCCCTTGAAAAATGCACTGCTGAACATACACCCTTCCTTCTCTTTAACACCAGATGCAGAACTGGGCATTGCTTTTCTTCACAATGGGCTCAATCTAGAACATTCGGATTTCTGCCTAGCTGGTTTGAGGCAATACTACGTCTTAAGCATCTTATCAGAAATTGTGGCATGGTGAGACTGCTAAAGATCAACATTTCTGATGAGAATTGGAGTTTACAGCAGAAAAACTTACATTTCTGCACTCCAAACCTTCTCTATGAGCATTTTTACTGCAGGCTGCCTGAAGTCTTTTGATTATGACCGTCCAAACCAGCCTCCTATTCATTCCAAAGATCATAGACTCAATTAGGGTTTGTCATGTTTCTGCTTATTGTCTTTGCTCTTGAGATGCATCATGTTTTCCTGTTTCTTCATATGTTGAGTATTTTTGGATTTTGTCCTAGACATTGTTAATGATACATTATAAACAATCTTGATTGTGTATGTTCTGATTATGATGTGTTCTTGTGTTGTATACTTTATACAATCATGCACTGCTTATCATTTCTGCTATGTTCTGAGAACTGTTCCAATAGACAATTTTGTCATTCTGCAAACATGATGGCTTTATACTTACATAAGCTAAGATGGGTACAATTTCATTAGACTATATATATATATATATATATATATATATATATATATATATATATATGTATAATAACTACCACATACATATGAACCATATGTATCACTTAAATATTATATATATGTGTATATATATATATATATATTCACATATGTTAATTAGTAGTTATTTGGCTGAACAAAAACTGAAAGCTCTGTGGGAACTGTCACTGTTGAAGATTTATGTGAGTTGCTTGGAGCTTGCCCTCTACATATTTCAGGGTCAGTCAGGCGACAAGAGTAGAGAAACAGAATTTAGGGCCCCTTTCTATGACTTTCTTTTTTCTAAGCCTTTACCCTCCCCCAATTATCTAACTCATGTAACTGCCCCAAACTCTATCCTTTGGCTTTCCATGCCAGTAAAACTGCAGGTTTTTCCATTAGAATTTAAGCTGTCCTTCAAGGCAGGGACTTGGAACTTCCCTGAAGCTAAAAACCATAAAGCATTGGAAAACTCACCTAGAGCCATACCCCTATAACCAAATGTCAACTCCCCTACAGTCTCTGCCTGCTTTTGATTGCTCTGTAGTGATTTCAGAGTTGCTATTATTTTCTATTTAAAATTATGTACATTATAAACATTTAAATGTGATAATACTAATGCTAATACTATTGAATTACTAACTTATTAATAATAACCGAATTTGGCACTGTGGCATGTGCTACTCTACCTAGCTACCTTGTAAACTGAGACAGGAGAATTGCTTGAGCCCAGGGGTTCAGGACCAGCCTGGGTAACATAGCAAGACCCTGTCTCTTAAAAACAACAATAAAAAAATTAAAAATAATCCAGGAAGGCTGGGGATGCAACTTAACAGCAGAATCTTTGCCTAGTATGCGAGAAGCCCTGGCTTTCAACCCCAGTACTGAAAAAAATAAGAAATATGTATATTATTATATTAATAACATGTGAATATGGAAGTGATATAAAATATCTATACTTAAATATTTAAAAATAATTCTTTATTTAGTTGTGTATCTGCATGGAGTTGGTTCTAGGAGGAAGAGATGCTTTGCTGTGGCACGAAGCAGAACCTCAAGTTGGTTGTCTTGAGGCATATTTGTGGAAGTTCATGGACTGCTCCAAAACTGTAGGCAGAATTAAATGTGTTCAGGGGAGACAGAAAAGGAAAATTCCTATGAATACATGTCAGGGCCTCCTTCTTCAGGGAAGTGGCAGAAAGTTTCATTTTCAGACACTACGAGCTTTGGTATGGGGTGTGGGGAGAAGGGATAGCAGATAAGCACAAAATTGGATAAAACTTAAAATCATTCCCTCCTGTGCAGCAGTCTGAAAGGAGGACATGAGAGAATGAGTACACTATAGAGGGCCAAGAATTGGGTATGGGCTCATCAGAGAGTCCCAGGCCTCCCTGTATCACACCTCCTCTATCTTCTCTGTGTGCTGAAGAATGAGACCACAGATTCACATGACTGTCTGCCCTTTTCAAAAATAAAAAAAATATTGTTCTTTCTTTTAATAAACAAAATGAAACTTCACATCCTCCAAACTGTATTGCAAACTTTAGGCAGAACCCCCTTCAGGGAGTTGGGGACCTGGATTGAGGAGAGCAATAGACAGGAAATACAGCTCTGTTTTTCTTTTCTCTTTCTCTTTTCATTTTTTTCCTCCTTAGAGATTGCTGTTCTTTCCATTTAAACTTCATAAAGCATCTGGTCTCTACAACTGTTGACCTCACCCCTCAGGAAAATGCAGCATCAATTCTATTCAAGGATTAAATTGTGGAAAACTTTTTTCCATTTCATTTAGCATAAATTTCTTTCCACAGTACCTTATGCTCTTGTGATGTCTCATTCCACTTTTCGTTAAACATCCTTCATCATAATCATAATACACAATGTGTTTTCCATTCACCTGATATCTTTGCTGAGGATGCTCTTTATCACTGGTGCCTTCATTGGCCAAGAGGCACAAAAGGATAAGAAGAAGATGGGACGGGTATGGCAGCTTGATTATCCATGCTCATTATTCATTAAGGTATGATTAGACAGATGAAGACTGAGGACTGGTGAGGAGAGTGAGTTCTATGTCATGAGGGGGGCAGTAGAAAATTCCACAGTAGTTACCGTGAACATACCAGAGTCCCAGAACATCCCACAGCACTCTGCCTGGGAAGGCAATAGAAAGTTTCTGAGAGCATTCCCCATTTCCGACACCTCTTTAGGTCACATTTTAACCACTTTCCCCAATTGGCAACTTCAAATCTACTCTAAAATCTTACCTCAAATCACCACTTAAGATTTGAGGATCTACTGCACACTCTCTAGTGAGCAATGGTGCCTGAGTTTGAAAGTCTGAAGAGAGAAATGTAGTTGGCAGGCACATAGATCATAGTAATATAATTCTAGTTCCTTGACTCCCAATTCCTCCCCCAAATCACATAAAATTTCAAATGTCATTAGTGTTATTTCTTTCAACTACAGAAATGAGTTGTCCAACACTCAATATCCACATCAGGACCCCACAACACCATGTGCAGCCCTAATACCCCAGAGTGTCCTATGGAAAGAGTTGCTACGAGTGGAGCAGGGCAGTTTCTGCAGAGTCCTATCAACTCAGTTACTGCAACAACAGGCCATAAACTAGGAGAGAGGCAGCTGAGAGGGAACACTGCTCATATTTCTCAGATCTGGGCAAAGCTTTCTAAGATACATCTGTTTTCTTAATTCAATCTTTATGAAGCCATTACTCACCTCCAAAGCCTTAACTCCTTGCCAAATTCCATGCTCTTACCCCCACCCTAACTTTTTAAGCCATAAAAACACAGAGGTTAAACTTCAGACCCAAATCAAGGAATTCTGTGCCACAATAAAATAATAGTACCACATACTCCAGGCTCTAGATGATAATTAGTGTGCAAAGAAAGCTACTATATGAAATGACACTAAATTGATCTGTGATACAGGTAAGAAAAGTGTTGAATTCATTAAAAAAGGAAGGAAGGGAATGGTGGTAAAACTTCTCTGCACCTCTCAATTTATCTCTTTCCCAATTACCTAATGTGGCTTCCATTGATAGGTATAGAGATGGAGAAAATGCCTATACTGTTTTGTGAAGATATGGTTAGTCCAGGGAGAAAATTTCCAACTTATCTGTAGCCTCTCTTCTTGCTCTTTTCCAAATACTTGATAACAGCCTTTTAGGAACAAAGCACAGTTGCAGGCTTGGGTAACAC
Organism: Marmota flaviventris; assembly: GCF_047511675.1. Taxonomy (NCBI): domain Eukaryota; kingdom Metazoa; phylum Chordata; class Mammalia; order Rodentia; family Sciuridae; genus Marmota; species Marmota flaviventris. The sequence continues at coordinate 128,371,685 of NC_092499.1, forward strand.
ATTTCTGCTGAAAGCTCTAGTACCCCAAATCCTATACATCATAAGATTAATCAGGAACCCACCCCTGGTGGACCAAGGCTTATGGAGATCAGAAACTTAGATCTAGGAGTGCAATTAGGAGGACACAAAGCATTCACATCTGATAATTAAATGTACTAGCAAAGTTAGGCATTATTCTTTTCTTCATGCATTCTCCATGAATCCTCTTTGTTCAAACCCGCTATGGTCTTATCTCAAGTTCAGTCTCCTTTCATTTTCCATTTGGTGGCAAGTAATATCAAGCTTATCTTTGCTGTATTCCCCTAAATTAGAAATCATCATATACTATTCTAACACTGATTATATAATGTATGTAGACCTGGTAGAGGACAGCCAGAGTGATCGAGCTTACATTTGTGGATCTATTTCTCTATTTTTGGTGAGGTAGGGGTTCCAAGAGATTTAACCTAAAGGCACTTTACCACTGAGCTACATCCCCAGACATTCCCACCCCTGTATTTTTTTCTTATTTTGAGGCAGGGTATCACTAAGTTGCTTAGGACCTCACTAAGTTGCTGAGGTTGGCCTTGAACTTGCAATCCTCCTGTCTCAACCTCCCAAGAGCTAATGGGATTACAAGTGTGTGCCGCCACACTTGGCTTGTGGATATATTTTTAAGCCAGTAAAAATTAAAAAAAACATACAGGGGAAAAAAACAGAACTCTAGACACTTAAGCCACATAGGAAAACCATAGTCCTCCATTCCTTTGAAAACATTTTGTATTTTCTATACAACAAATTCTACCCATTTGAGAGTATAATTTAATGGTTTCAATACTTGATTATTCCCATAAAAATCAGGATGCAGAATTTTTTTTTTTTTTTGTACCAGGGATTGAACTCAGGGCACTCAACCACTTAGCCACATCCCCAGCCCTATTTTGTATTTTATTAGAGACAGGGTCTCATTGAGTTTCTCAGCACCTTGCTTTTTGCTGAGGCTGGCTTTGGATTCTTGATCCTCCTGCCTCAGCCTCTGAGCCACTGAGATTACAGGCATGCCCTTTCTTACCTGGCTATGATGCAGAAATTTTCATCACCCCCCAAATTCCCCCTCCCTTCTGCATTAAATTCAGCCTCCAGTGAGAGACAAATTCTGACATGATTTTGTCCAACAGATTAACAACATATAGATTGATCATACAATATGTACTCTCATTCTTTTAACTTAGTATAGTATTTCCAAGGTTCATTCATGCTGTTATGTATATTCAGAGTTTCTCCCTTTTTTGTAGCTGAATATTCCATTATATGCATATAGCATGATTTGTTTTTCCATTTAATTGTTGATAGGAATTTGGTTGTTTCCTCCTTGGGGGTATTGTGAATATATTTGTTACATTTATGTACAATTCACTCTATAGGAAAGTTTTTTTTCTTTCTTTTGGTTAAATATATAGTATTAGTCTTACTGGTTCACAGGGTAATATATGTTTACCTCTGTTACAACATCATCAAACTGCATTCCAAAGCAGCTTTTCTATTTCATACTCACTACAGCTTTTTATAAGAATTTTAGTTGTTTCACATTTGTGCCACAACAATTGGTATTGCTAGTCTTTTACATTTTGGCCATTCTACTGGATGTGATTTTAATTTGCATTTTGTTTTTGACCTGAGCATCTTTGTAAATTCATGTTTTCTGAAATGTCTGGCCAAGCCTTTTTCTCTTTTTTCACTGGACTATTTGCGTAATTCCTGAGTCCTAAGGATTTTTTTTTTACATAATCTAGATATAAATTATTTGCTAGATATATGTATTATAAATAATTGTGCCACAGTCTAGCTTGTCATTCTTTTGAAAAAATGTACATTTTTGGTGAAATAGAACTCATATTTTAAAAAAATTTATTTGGTTTATCCTTTGAGCCATAAACTTTTGCCTGACCCAAGGTCATGAATACATTCTTCAACATTTTCTTCTCAAGCTTTATAATCTTAGCTTTTATGGTTATTTTTATGGTCTGTGTCAACTAAATTTTTGTGCATAATGCGAGATAAGGATAAAGCTTTTATCCCCCATGTGGATGACTAACTGTTGCAGTATTGAAAAAAAACTCTGCCCCTGATTGGGAACTTTATCAAAAAACAATTTAGCATACACACATGCACCTATCTGTTTCAGAACTCTTTATATTGTTTTATTGAGTTATGTATTTATCCTCAGAACAGTAAACACTGTATTGATTAGTGTAGCTTTACAGTAGCTCAAAATCTGACAGTGTGAATCTTTCTTTAATCTTCACTTTCAAAATATTTTGGCTACTCTAGGTTCTTTGTATTTCTAAATTAAATCAAACTCATTTTCTTCAAAAAGCCCACTCTGTTGTTTTTTCCACTATGATTTTGGTTATTTGCATTTTATCCTTATATCCACTTGAGTTGAACTTGCTATCTTAACAATATTGAGTCTTTCTGCCCATGAGCATATTGTATATTTTCACTTATTTAGGTCTCTTTAAAATTATCATGGCATTATTTGTAATTATTAATGCAGAGGTCTGCATACATTTTGTTTCAGTCTTGTTTATGCTGATATACATGATGTTTTTACTTGCTGTTTTTAATTGGTATATTCAGTTATACATAAAAGTAGAATTCATTTTGATATATTCATACACACAAGCATAATTTGTTCAATTTCATTCTGCAGTTTCTTTCCTTATCCATCCTTTCTCTCTCCCCATCAATTCACTTCTAATACACTGTTTTCCTTTCTATATTCATGAGTAATCTCTCTTTTTAATTCCTTATTTGTCTCTAGTTTTTGCATATGAGAGAAAACATTTGACCTTTGACTTTCTGAGTCTGGCTTTTCACTTAGCATGATTTTCTCCAGTTCCATTCATTTACCAGTAAATTCCATATTTTCTTTCTTCTTTATGGCAGAGTATACCTCCATTGTATATATGTACCATGTTATCTTTATTCATTCCTCTGTTGACAGATGTCTGGGCTGGTTCTATAATTTACCTATTGTGAATTGAATTGCTATAAGGATTGGTGTGCTGGTTTCAGTTCCTTTGGATAAATCTGAAGGAGTGGGATAGCTGGATCATATAGTGGTTCCATTCCTTGTCTTTTCATGAATCTATATATTGCTTTCCAATGTGATTGTACTAATACCCAGTCCTATTAACAATATAACTTTCCAATAGATCTGGTATACCATTTCACCCATATCCTTGACAGCAATGATTGCTATTTGTATTTTTGATGATTACCATTCTAACTGGAATGAGATAAAAATCTCAGTGTAGTTTTGATTTGCATTTCCCTGATTGCTAAGCACATTGGACATGTTTTTCTTATATTTGTTGATCACTTCTTCTTTTAAGAAATGTCTGTTTAGATCACTTGCCCATTTATTGTTGTTTACTTTTTTATTTTTCATTTTTGGTGCTGTGGATTGAACTCAGGGGCACTCAACCACTGAGCCACATCCCCAGCTCTATTTTATATTTTATTTAGAGACAGGGTCTCTCAGAGTTGCTTAGCACTTAGTTTTGCAGAGGCTGTCTTTGAACTTGTGATCCTCCTGCCTCATCCTCCAGAGCCACTGGGATTAGAGGCGTGTGCAACTGCCTCCAATGGCCATTTGCCCATTTATTGGTTGTGTTATTTGTTTGATTGTCTGTTGTAAAGTTTTTGAGTTCTTTATATATTCTAGGTATCAGTACCCTGTCTTAGAAGTTAATATAAAAGATTTTCTCCCCTTCTTTAGGTGATTTCTTTGTGCATTTAATTGTTTCTTTTGCAATATAGAAGCTTTTTAAAAATTGTATATGGACTCAATGCCTTTATTTGTTTTTATGTGGTGCTAGGACTGAAGCCAGTGCCTCACACTTGTGAGGCAAGTGCTCTACCATTGAGCTACAACTCCAGCCCTGTAGAAGCTTTTTAAGGTGAGTTCATCCTTTATTTTCAAAATGTTTGCTTATAGTAAATAGAAATGCAGTGATTTTTTTTTTTTTTTTGGTATTTTGATCTTGTGCACTGCAGTCTTGCTAAATTCACTGCTTAGTTCTTCTGTCATTTAATAGATTATTTAGAACTTTCTAAATTCACTCACATGTCACTTGTGAATAGAGTTATCTATTTATAGCATTTATACTATCTATTTAAAAGTTTCGGTGTCCTAATCCCATCTAACTGAGTCTGTTTTGACCGATATTTTTCTCTTAGTTGTGGGTCATATATTTGTGCTTCCTAGAATATTTAGCAACTTTTTCTAAACATTTTTTTAGTTGTAAATGGATACAATAACTTTATTTAGTATTTTTTATGTGGTGCTGGGGATTGATCAAACCCAGTGCCTCACACATCTAGGCAAGCAACCTACTATTGAGCCACACACTTAGTAATTTTTGAGTGATTGGTGAATATTATGAATGTGTCAGTATTGATTGACTGGATTCATTGAGCTTGGTTTTGATTGACAGTTAACTAGCTTGCAAACCAGCTTAATCATTCTGAGATTTATTTTAAAGCATTTTTAGGGCATGTCTGGACTTACTTTTACTCTAGTAATAGTTTGGTTATATTACTAATAAGTCATCCTTTCTGGGTCTCCACTGAATGTCTTGGTGAGTAAATCAAGTTTATTCATTCTGCTTGGCTTGTACTGGAATGTTCTCTAACTCTGCATAATGTCTAGGAATGGTTCACATTGCAGCCCTGTAGTTATTCTTTGCCCAGTGTAGTGGAGATTTCTCCCATATGTGTACAGTTTAGTAACAGACTTAATGGGATCAGAAGGTATATTTCTGGAGCTTTTTGTTTTCTGCATATTTTTCTTACCCTTGTTCTTATATTCTATTAATCCTACCCATTTTGTCTTCCCTTAGTGCTGACATCTGCCTCCCCATCTCAGAACTATTCCACTGTTTCTTGGGACCCTCTCCACTTCTTCCATTATAATTAAATTGTGCTACGAGGCAGAAAGTGGGGCAATTTTTTTGTTTTCCTTCCAAGCATTCAGTTCTATGATACCTGCTTCCAATATTTGAAAACAATTTATTTCACCTATTTTTTTTTTCTAATTTTCTAGTTGTTTATGACAAGAGGACAAGTCTAGTCCAAGCTTTGGCGTACTGGCAAGAAATAGAAGTCCTATCACCATTTTAATTCCCTCTCTTTAATCTTGGTCAGCAAGAATTGAGGGTACCTAATTTCACTATGAACAGGTCACAGAATCCAAGAAGACCCCTGGAATTTCAGAGGGTAACAGTAGTTCTTGCTGTTTCACCATGCAGATCATTTCATAGCTTTTGCAAGTTCCAGAAGAAAAATATCAATTCAGCCCCGATTTTAATATTCTGCCTTCCCTTTTGTACCATTCAGCATGTTTTGAGCATCCAGTTTTTAATTTTTATAACCTCTTTGAAGCCTCGAATGAAGAATATGGGTAGAAGAGAGAAAAATTCATATGCCTCTGCTTTGGAAAATGAAAGTTTAGTTTCCTTCATTGTTTTTCTTTCATTGTTTTCTTACTCTTGTAAAAACTTTACTGGTCTTTTTTAGTTATAAATGACAGCAGAATCCATTTTGATATAATTATGCAAGCACGGCATATCTTATTCTATTAAGGACATATACTTAGGCTTTCATATTTTGTGTATATGTTCCAGAAAATTAGCCCTCAAGAAACAAGTGTCTTCAGGGATGTGTGGTGTTTGTAATTTGAAATGAAGCAGATGAATAAATACAGGGCAAACATGGAAATGGACAAGAAAGATAAACTTCTAACCCTTTTCATGTAGTGGTCTCAGAGGAGGGCAAAACATGAGTCAGGACTTAAACAGAACCATGAATTTGACAGGGAGTAAGTCTCCTTGTCATATTCACCAGTGGCTTTTCCTTTCCCCATTCCATCTAAAACTTCATACAAGAATTGGAACTTTCCAGACATTTTACTGGACTGTGACTTCCTGGATAGTCTTTCTGTTGCTAGAGTTTGGATTTTTTCCTATAGTTTCCTGTAAATAGGACCTATAGTTCAAATCTTTCATTCTACCTGCTTCTATAATATTTTAATAATCACACATGCTTTAGTATATATCAGTAGCACTCCCTTTTAATTGCACAGTAGTAGTGCATTGTGTGAACACATCAACACACATTTATTGCTTATCAAAGAACTTTTATGTTGATTCAGATTGGGGCTATCAGAAATAAAATTACTTTAGATATTTGTGAACAGGTATTTTTCCAGACATATAGTTTCATTTCTATTGGGTAAATAACTAGTATGGTATTGCAGATTCTTATTATTAATATGAAACTGAGAAACTGTTTTCCAAAATGATTGTAGCCCATGATTATTTTAACTCTCTTAGGTTTATAATGTATGTGTTTCTGATCAGGTCTTTGTACCGTAGTCACACCCACAATTACTTTTGAGAGTTTGTTAATAATCCATTTCTTTGTATTATCATTTCTAAGTCTTTCTGTTCCATTTTAAAGGTGGTTGGAAAGGAGTCCTTTTAATCTATCTAGAGTAAAAACCAGGAAGAATAGAACTTTTTGATAGTTTTGCTATCAAATGTTAACAAGTTTTAATGGATTTTACTGTGTTTTTAAAAGTCATTTGAAATCTCAGCCCTACCCCACTTCTTTCCATTCTTTTCTTTTTGAGCAGAGAACAATAAATCTGCATTTAGCCTTTTTGAGGGGTAAAAAAAGTGTTTTTAAACTGCATTCCCTTGCAATTGAAAATATAAATTTTGCATTCATTCATGCATACATACTCCTTAAACAAATTAAAATGTTCAGATAAGAATAAAGCCATTTGACACACTTCCCCAGTATACCCCTTCATGCTATCCAAATATATTCCCCAGAGATGAATGCTGTATTTCTCTCTGGACCTTGTATGTATTTGCTTGAGTATCTTGAAATTATATATTATTGTCATCACTTTTTCCTTATGAGGTGATCTGTTCTTTTCTCATCTTATTTCTTTTCCCTGATAATTTATCAGGCACAGACAATAGCAATCAACTTCAGAAATAAGATTCTATTTCCCAAAATCTCCTCAAATTGCTAGCTCAGGAAACCTGTAGTCCATTTCACAATTTGGTGAAGGCAACAGAGTAATCCTATCTTTATTACCACAAAAGACAGATGACCATCTGTCTTGGCTCAGATATCAGTTTCTGTGTGACTTACCCCATAACTACCAATGATAATGAGATGTATTTTGATTTTAATGTTATTCTAGTGTGATGGTGATCTTTGCATTATATTAGGCTGGGTTATAATTTAGTAATAGACTTAACACAAACTTCTCTTCGGTTTAATGTGACATTAGTTCATGTTTTGCTGATGCTATAATCCTAAATAGATTGATAGGATCCTCTCATCTGTTTTCTTCAGGACCAAGAGAGCTAAAAGGATGAACTTCATGTAGACTTTTTGTTGTTATTCTTTCAGGCTCTCATCTCACCTTCTATGACTATATGGCCTCACCTGGGAAGTTTATATATATATATATATATATATATACACACACACACACACATATACACTATATATATATATAGTGTGTGTGTGTGTGTATACAAAACAAAACTTGGAGAATGAGGTCAATAAGCTCACACACGGTTTCATGCCAAGAGACAGAAAGTGAGGCAGGCAGGGTAGTGCATGCCTGTAATCCCAACAACTCGAGAGACAAAGGCAGGAGAATTGCAAGTTCAAAGTGAGATCTTGTCTCAAAATTAAAACAAAACAAAACAAAAAGGGGGCTGGGATGTAGCTTAGGTGTAGGGTGCCCCTGATTAAATTTCCATTATTGGAATAAAAATAAAGACAGATAGTTGCTCCAGCAAAGTAATGACAAGGTCACAATCTCATACATTACATAGTGCACCAAGCACTGAATGCAGACTATAAGGATACTCTTCTTAGAATGGACACAGAGTTCAATCTGATCACAGAAAGAGTGTCCTGAACTCCATTAGTCTTAAAACAAACAAAAAATGCTAAAGTTTCAAATAGTTCCACCCACATCATTTAGGTCAAATGATGATACAAATAGCCCTAACTTTTATATCTATCTTCCACTGAAACTATCTTATGGGAATCAGATGATAACATAAATAAGTTCAGAGGATTTCACCAAAGTCAGAAGAAAAATTTATTGGTGCCTCCTGAATCTGACCTTTTCCAAATTTTATTTCAAGAACTTATATCTGACATAAATTTCCTATGCACATATATGACTATATCACAGTGAATTTCACTATGATATACATCCACAAGAATGGTGTCTAACTTAGAAAAAGATATATTCCATGCTTGTATAATTATATTAAAATGGAATTGACTGTCATATATAACTAAAAAGAATCATCATAATAAAAAAATTTACACAAAACTCCATATACAATTAGAGACAATCTCTGAAATTATGAACCATGAGAATTTTCATTTAACATTTCCTCTAAAGAAACATGCAGCTCTTTCCAAACTCAGTGGTTGTAAAAATTGACCACAAGTACCTTGAAACTACCCTCATCAGAATTCAGAGTCTATTCCTCTCCCTTTCAAACTAGGAAGGGTTGTGACTTCTTTGACTACTAGGGAACAGCTGGAATGCTATGTGTAAGGGAAGTCAAGATTGTAAAAAGGTTGAGTCTCTGTCTTGCTCCTTGAGATACTCTTCAAATATAAGCCATGTGCAACACCCAGCTAGAACTCCATTCTGTGAAGAGTCTCAAACCACATGGAGAACTCCTGTTGACATTCTAACCTTTGAAGCATCCCTGCCCAGGCAAAAGACATATGAGAAATATATCTTCCAGATGATTCTAGCCTCTGACTAGGGAAATCACCCCCACACATTTATGTCTTCCCAGCTGAGTCCTCAGACAGTATGAAGGAGATAAGCATTTTCTTTACATAGTTTCAATGCCCACTGAGTCCAGGAGCACAACACAGTGGTTGTTCTATTGGTATTGTTACATAGCAATCATTGGAAGGCACATCATACTTGAGAGTTACCTGTGGGCAAGGTGACAGGGGATGAGTAAGATATTTAATACATAAAACATCTCTCTGCCAATTGTCTAGGAAGATACAAAGAAAAGTTTAATGGCACATAATGCATGGTAAATGTGTTCATTTTTCTTTGGTTAAGAAAGACCCTTCTTAGATGCAATGTTTCTTCATTATGGTTTCCAGATGGCTTAGCCTTTAGATTTTTTTTACATCAAACTATTTTTATTCATAATAAAAATAGTTTGATATAAAAATCAGGTTCATAATAGTTACACATGATATTAGGATTTATTTTGATATAATTGTATCAAAATAAATAGTATAGTTTGCTCCAAGTGAGTCCTCAGTACTTGCTCTTACCCTCCCACTCTTTCCTCCTCCTGTTTCCTTTCATCTAATCTACTGATTATTTATATTTTTTTAAAAAAATATTGTCTTGTGAATATACATAATGATGAGATTCATGTATTATATTCATATATGTACATTGGAAATTTGGTAAGATTAATTCCACTGTTTTTCCATTATCCTATCCATCCTCCCTCCTCATTAATCCCCTTTCTTGTACTCACCTGATCTTCCTTTTATTTTGATGGAATGTCCCTCATGTCTTTTCTCCTCTCTCCCCAATTTTTACATGTGAAGTATTACTCAGTCATGAAAAATAATGAAATTATGTCATGCTGGTAAATGGGTGGATCTGGAGACTAATATGCTAAGTGGCATAAATCAGACTCAAAAAGTCAAGGGTCAAATGTTTTCTCTGATATGTGGAAGCTAGTCTAAAATTAGGGGGAGTGGAGAGGGCTTCACTTTTTGAAAAATTATGGCTTCCTATTTAATCTATTCTTAAATAATATCATATGAGTTTTATTCTTTCTCATTTAAGTTAAGTTAGTCTGATTAGAAACCCAAGCTTGTTCAGTTATTATGGACAGGTAGCTCATTTAGGGAGCAACATTTATATCAGCCACTACCTTACTGAGTGAGGTAATAGCATACAAAGCTTAGATGGAGGAGAAGAGAAGCAGCAAGATGTTGATAGAGAAAATATTCCCATACTCTTCAGATGTGGCCACCTTACTCCACCAATTACCAGGGTTTTAAGGGTTATCTGTATCTTAAAAAAAACAGATCTTGGGATGATCTGTACAGGGCTCAGGGAACACTGCTCAGGATTTATAAATGACTTTCAAACAGAAGAGGTGGTCTGAGGGGTCTCAGTCTTTTTACCTTCTCTTACTTGACTACTATCAGATTTTTGGGGAGTGTGGGAAAGGAGAATCCATAAATATGAGCTCCAATAGTTCCTCACCAAGGATGTAGATAAAATAACCTGGTTGGGAGCATTCAGCTGTGTTGAACAGCCTTAGTACCCATCTTTTCTTCCAAATATCTTTTAAAGAAGAAAGAGCCTGTTATATAGCAAAGTGCATATTTCTGTGATCAGGCCTATTATAGTTGTTATGTTTCTCTTGATCTACATTTCCTTATATCTTCTTACTCTACAGGTCTTTCATCATCCACATGAAATTGCAGCTGCAACTGATTACCCACAGTAATTTTTATATTTCTAAGATGTTCTACTTTCCACTCGTAACTACACCATGGACTCCTGCCCATTCTATCTGAGGTGACTCATTATTACAGATAGACTGGTTTGGAGAGTATTCACATCTGTCAAGGTTTTCTGAATAATTATCTTCAATGAGAGTTAGATGAGTGAACAATAATTTAATAGCCATGAGATCAAAGAGAGCAACAAAACACCTTTTAAATAAAGGACCTAAAACCAAGAAGATATACAAATTACCAATATGTACATGAAAAGAAGCTCAACATCATTCATTTTTAAGGAAATGCTAATGAAAACAAGATATCTCCCCATGTGTATGGCAGAAAATAACAAATATTGATGAGGATGTAGATAAATTGAAATTTTTGTGCACTGTTTTTGAGAATGTAAAATATTGTTATGGAATAAAATGTAGTGATTGATCAAAATTAACTTTGTAATTATCATATGATCCAATAGTTCTATTTCTGGATATATAGCCCAAATCATTAAAATAATGGTCTCAAAAGATATATGTACAATGAACCCATGTTCATTGCAGCATTATTTAGGGTAGCCAGAAGATAGGGACAACTCAGTTCTCCACTGATGGACGAATTAATAAACAAAATGTAATTTATACATCCACATGCATAGAGCTGGGAAGGATAGGGCATTAGGGGATGAGAGTAGAAGCTATAGAGTTTGTTTTAAAATTTATTTTAGGCTTGATTCTAAATTGATTTTCATGATGAGTGTACAGTACTGTGAAATACTAAAACTGAATTGAAATGGTTAATTGTGCCACTGTATCTCTGTAAGCTGTTACAGGAAGGAAGGAAGGAAGGAAGGAAGGAAAGAAGGAAGGAAGGAAGGAAGGAAGGAGGAACGAGGGAGGAAGGAGGAAGGAGGAAGGAAGGAAGGAACAAACCTTGGGCTAAGCAGATGGAGGGGAAGGCAGAGGGAAAAATCCAGGTCGCAGCCTTCCACCTTAATCCAAGCACAAGAAAAGGATGACTCAGTTTTCCCTCTAATATGAGCAGGTTTCATGCAGATCTATATTACCCAGACAGTAGCTTAGTTATCTTCTCCCCACCCTGACATGTCATCTTCTATCAATTACAGTTTCACCAAGCTTATTCTCAGTCACAAAAATTACACCTGAAACATAATTTTAATGAGAGGTACTAATTTCTTTGACTACAACCTATATGTTAAAGGTTCCTCCTGGGTTATGTTAAATCATGTAGCTCATCTTCAGCAGCCTGCCTCAGCCCTTAGGATGAAGAGGTTTTTAGCTAACAGGAGCCTATTATTTAGGGTGAGGCTATCAGAGTGCAGCTTAGACCTCTAGCTTGAGAATAGTTCTTTATGTGCTGCAGCTGTCCTCTTGATGATGCTGTCCTCAGTTCTTATTGCTTGCCAGCACCCATTTCCATTTCAAGGTACATGTGAGATCATTTATCATCAGAGTGTGTGTTCATGTCACTGTCACATCTATAGGGGAAACCAGAGCCTCACAACCCAAGAGGCAAGTGTAAAAAAAAAAGGGGTGGATAGAGTACATGGCTTTATGCCAGCCTTTCTTTCTCAAAGCACAAGGAGAAATCATCTCTGGAGGAAGAAAGAATTTTATGGGTGGTGTGCAGGAGAGCCAGGAGGGACAGTTTTCTGCTGAGTAGACTGAGTATGTATACCATGAAGTCACAAAGGTCCACAAAAACTTTCCAAGTTCTCAACCCACCAGATAATTGCTTCCAGTTTGTCCTTAGAAAGGTAATCTATGTAATTAGTGGACTGTATATCATATTTCCCAAGAATTTCCAGTTTGCAGAATCTTAGAAAATAGGTTTCCTAGTACAGTCACTAATATCTACCTCTGAGCCTCACCCCAAGATCCCTGAGAGACTGAGAAATCAGCCCATGAAGGTCACCACGAAAATACACAAGAAAAGGTCAAATGGTTTTCTTTCTGCTGCTTACATATTTGAGGCTTCTGGGAGTGTGCTCATTTCTCTAAGCTCTCAACTCACTCTTTGCCAAATTGAAATCTGCTTTTAATTTCATATGTATAAACAGATGATCAAGTCTGATGTTTCCTATTTTCTATCACCTTATTGAACAGCCCAGTGATCCTACCCAAGCCATGGTCATTAAAAGCTGTGTGTGTGTGTGTGTAAAGGAAAAAAAAGGATTAGAATCTTGAGCTCAGGAAAAGTTTTTCTGCAAAGAAAAAAAGTTTTGAATAAGAAAGTTAAGGGCTGGAATGAATCTCATGGTTCTGACCTAGAGTTATAGATATCATCATAAATATGTTGGTTTTAATATATCTATGTACCTGTGTGGATTTCAATACAGGAAAAATAGATACAGAAACAAATATATATATATATATATATATATATATGTGTGTGTGTGTGTGTGTGGGTGTGCTTAAGGGTCCAGTTGCAGTGACACTCCAGTATTAACAAGCATACCTAGTTCTGAAATACCATTTTCCAATTAAAATAAATTAAAAAATAAGAGTTCCTTAGGTATGTTTGATTCTAGGATTGACAAAGACACAAATGCAAGGCATGTCTGAAACATCTTGCATTGTCAGAAGATGAGAAAATATTAAAAACAGAGTCCATCTGGATATAAACAAAAAATGGAATAACCAATTAACTAAGTAGGGAAGACACATAAATGAACTATCAGAAATAAACTCAATATATAAAGTCAATCTTTAAAAAGAAGGAAATTTTGCCACGTGAAATGTGAATAAAACTTGAGGACTCTATATTAAGCGAAGTTAGCCAGTCACAGAAGGACAAATACTGCATGACTGCACTTAGACCTCACAAGTTAAACTCATGGAAGCCGGAAGTAGAATGGGAGTTGACAGGCATAGCAGAAAGTGAGATGGAAAGTTGCTATTCAAGCAGTACCCATTTTTGGCTTGTAAGATGAATAAATTCTAGAGATATGCTTGCAAAATTGTGCCCATACATAGCAATGATGTATATTTAAAATCTTCTTAGAAGGTCAGATCTGATAAGCACACAATAATTTAAGCACAGAAGGAAACCTTATTAAAACAAAATGGACATTCATTTAAAATACAAGACAACACACATTATCAGAAAGGCTCTCAATACTTTCCCTAAGATTAGAAGAAACACAAAAATATCATTCTTGCCACTTTTATTGAAAACTGTACTGGAGGTTTTACACAAAGAAATTAAGACAGAAAAGAAAAAAATAAGGTATCAAGATTGGAAAGGAGGATGTTAAATTATTTCTATGTACAAAAGATATATTGTATGTAGAAACCCCTAAGGAATATCCTAAGATTTTATTTGAACTGAAAACAAGTTCAGCAAGGTTGCAGTACATAAGGTCAACATGTGTAAATAAGTTGTATATCTATATACTGTCAACAGTCTAAAAATAAAATTAAGAAAATACTTCAAATTAAATATGCATTTAAAAATAAAATCATTAGAAATAACTAGAAAAAATAAGAATAAGATCTACAATGAAAACAAAAATGGTAGTTGAAAAAAAAAGTAAAGAGGATCTAACTAAAAGAAAAAAACATTCTATGTTTTTTAATCAGAAGACTTAATATTGTTAAGGCTTAATACAGGGCAACAATTTTCAAGATGAACCATACATTTCTATTAATCCCAATGAAAGTTCTATCTGCCTTTATTTTTGTAACAACTAACACTGATTCTAAAATTCTTATATTTTATATACCAGAACCAGAATAGCCAAAACAATCTTGTACAACAAGAACAAAGATGAAGTGCTCAACTCATACTTCCTGAATTCAAAATTTACTACACAATTACAGAAATCAAGATATTGTGATATTGACAGACGGATAGACATACATATGAGTGAGGAAAGTTGAGTGTCAGAAAATTAATCATTAGATTTTATAATTGATTTTGTGAAGCTCTCAAGACAATTAACATAAAAATGCAAGGAAGATTGACTATATTTAGGTTAATGAATATGATGCATTATATCGATAGAATAAAGGGCAGAAAACTATTTCAATATACACAGAGAAAGCAAACAAAATTTAACTTCTTTTTGAGAAAAAAAAACACAAAAACATTAACTAATTAGGTACCGAAGGAATGCACCTTAACAAAATAAGGCCATATATGTCAAGCCCAGAGTTTCATAAAGATAATAATTATGTGAGATAGTGCATATGCTAATTAGCTAGATTTAATCATTGCACAATTTATGTATACTTCAAAACATTCTAATTCTATGATAAATATGATTTTTAAACATGTTATTTTAAATAAAGCAAAATATTAATCATATTGATAAATTTGAAAAAAATGAATGATATATTCTGTATCATCCCTTACCAAACGCTTCCCCATACCCCCCACACAGATTAAGATGATGATAAAGAAGAAGTAGAGTGGCATGCCATAAACAGATGACAAGCAGATTTGGACAAGGAGTGACAAATGACTTAAAGTGGCAAATGAAAGTTGATGAGTTCTAAGTACTCATGGTTAAGAGAGGACAGGTGATAGACACAATGCTGTACTAATATGATATTAGCAGCATAGAGGACATAATGTTGAGTACCCAGTCTGCTCATAATCTCAGGTTGCAATGAAAATGATTTCCAACAAAATGGTAAACAAATGTGCATATAAATACCAAAACACACATACAATGACCTACACATTAATATGCACACATTGACATAAAGAAATATTAGGAAACATATAGGCAGTGTCTTTTCTGCAAAGGTCCTTTTTCTAATGCTGGTGGGCACTTGAGAAATGGAGCTTACAAGATGCACAGTTCTGATTTCTGAGATCCTGGTGATAATATATGCTAATTTCCATCTTCATTCCCATTCTTCAGATCTCCTCACCATCATAACCCATTTGAAATTTTACATCTGAAATGCGGGAATATCATTTTGGGTTCTCCTATACCTACAGTTGGTCACCCAGAGTGTGGATGGGGCAGGAGATTGGTAGAGAAGGACAAAACTAAGGGAGGGGCACAGAGAGACACAGAAACAGGCCTTATTCCTCTCCTTATCTTCACTGTCCATGGAGAGAGCCCAGTTGATTGTCCCTTCCTGTCACAGGAAAGGCTTCTAGGAAACTGTAGCCTGTCATGAGAAATATCATTACCAGGGAGCGTCTACCTTTGTGAGCTTCCCAAAGCCAACTGCTATAGGGTACACGTGGAGGAAATGTCAAGAGTCCAAGATCATGTGCATTAATTTTGGGTCATATTTTGTTCAGATTCCACACAGGTAGAAGACAAAATATCATCCAAGGAGCCACAAGATGATTAGAGTGGGAAAGGCAACTAGAGGTTTTCCCTTCTTGATACCCAGCCTCCTTCCCAGTCACTTAGGGTTTAGGTGAACAGCCCACTACCACATGTAAAAAGAAATATTCAAGCTTCTCACAGACTTCTCCAAATACTGAAGTCAGAAGTGGGTCCCTCTTCTTACTTCCTTGTTGTTTTTCAGCATCTCTGTTCTAACAGGATACTGTACAGGTATCTTTTATTTTCATGAAACTCAATTTTGTGGGGGCTGGAGATGTGGCTCAGTGGTCGACTGCTCGCCTAGCATGTGTGAGGCCCTGGGTTCGATTCTCAGCACCACATAAAAATAAGTAAAATAAAGGAATTGTGTCCAACTAAACTAAAAAATAATTTAAAAACCCTTAATTTTGTGTGACTTGAGAGTTATGGTCAAATATGCCTACCCAAAAGCTTTAACCCTGAACCTTATGCATGGAACCTCTCGTGACTAGAGGCATGTAGTGAGGGTTTTGTTTCACAGGAAAGCCCTGCTTCCAATCATGTTTATAACTAGAATTGGCTGCCTTGTGCTGTCAGTACTCAGCATCTGTGCACCTTCATGAGTGCATAGTCAGCACTAAGCTTTACCTCACCTTTTTCCAAACTAATTTTTTTACTCCATATCTTAATCACCAAGTTTCAGAATCTGTCTTTTCTCTCTTTATCCCCACAAGGTAACCTTACATTCTACCTCATGACCCCAATCATCATAAATATGTATTTCATTAAACCAAAGAGTTCACTGACTTCAAAGACATGACTATTTTATGTAACTCTAGGGGAAAAAAGCATTGCTAATTAAATAACACAATTCTAAGATGTCCTTGGGGTTCAGAGATGTCAAAATAGTAAGTATTTCTGAATAAGGTCAGAATTTGGTGAAGTAGGATTTAGAAATACATTTATGTGAGTTATGCTGATAAGAAAGTTAGACTTACTAATCACAAACCATATGGGATGAATTTGTTTATGGAGATAAGATGTCAAACAGTTTCTTGAGACCCAGCCAGCCTTTTTATGCCCCAGAGATCCTCTCTTTCACAAGGAAGTGAGTATATGTTCCAGGAACATTCTTTCTAGCCAAGAAGAAACAGGGTCAGGAGTGAGCTATGGATCATGTTCACTTCTGAACCAGGAAATGCTGGGCGTAAAATAGAGATTGGTGTTCAGTAGGCACAGGTGGGCTATGTTTCCATGGATCAGAGCCTACTCTTGACTGCATGCCAACTCATGCCCAACAAGTGTGTGTAGCTAAGAGAACATGTCTCCTGAGCATGTGATTTTGTGTCAATCCATGTGACCCATGTATCCACAATGATGGACCATAACGATCCCTGGGCTCATTTGGAAGGAAAGGCTAGTGAGGAGAATGAGGCAGGTGTATATTGCTCCCTGTCCTCCTCTCCCACCTATTCTCTGTCCCTGTCTCTAATCCCCAGTGAGCAACAAGATGAGTAAGAGATTCTACACACTCTAGAAGGATGATTTATGCTTCTCTCCTAACTTCCTGGAGGTTTTCATCAGTCTTATGTGTAGAAAAAAAATAGATCCATGTAATGCCTCATCTTAGTCTATTTTTCTACTACTGTAACATTATACATCAAATTGGTAAGTTACAACCAATAAAAGTTAATTTGGCTTATAGTTCTGGAGACTGGGAAGTCCAAGATGGAGGGAGCACATATGGTAAGTGCTTTTTGCTACATCATAATATGATGGAAGTCATTACATGGTGAAAGCGTGAGAGCAAATGTGAGAGAGAAAGAAGGGGGCCAATTCCCCCATTTTATAACTATTCCACTATTGAAATAACTACTGAAGTAATAGTCTTAATGCATTCATTAAGGTGATGTCTGCATGACCTAATTACCTCTTCAAAGTCATGACTCCCAACACTGTTACAATGGCAATTAAATTTCAGCTTAACTCTTGGAGAGAGCACTCAAACTATAGCTTGTCTTTATACTACACTTCAGCAGAAGATCTAAGTTCCAAACAAGAATATTTATATTGACCTACCACATATAAATCCCTATTGTCCTGCCACCCAAAGGTGAGGAGTCTCTGGAATGAATACTGAGAAGAAGAGAGCACAGGATAAGTATTGATAACAAATAGAATCTCTTATCTAAATCCTGCTTCCTTTCTATTCTATACCCAATGCCATTCTACACTTAAAGAAAGTCTTGTAGCAGAACTTTCTAGGAGCATCTGTCTGCTACAGAGGTACAATTCATGTGGATCTATACATGTGTCTCTGATTGTGTGTCCAGAATATCACAATTCAGCACCAAAGGTTCAGAAGTGTTCACTGAAGGGGAAATTGGCATTCCTTTCCATCCAAGCTCCAAAGTCAACACCCTTTCTCTTTTTCTGTGAGAAACAATGAGTATGCAGATCCATGAACACAAAGCAGACATCAGGACATGCCCAGTCTTCAGAAAAGTCTCCATGCCCTCACCTCCCTCCCACTGACCTTACACCAAGTTCCCTTCCTGTAGAAAAAATAACAACAGGATTATTATTGTATAAAAGATTTTCCTGTCTTCATTTCGCAGCATGAATTTAGCCCTGCAAAGCAACCCCTTGTTACATTTTAGATATGAGGTATCCCCCAGAAGCTCATGTGTGAGACAATGCAAAAAAGTTTAGAGCAGGAAATGACTGAGTTATAAGAGCCTTACCTAATCAATGCATTAATCCACTTGAATGGATTAACAGGGAGGTAACTGTAGGCAGGTAGGGTGTGCCTGGAGGAGGTGAGTAACTGAGGGCATGACTTTGGGAGTATGCATTTTATCCTTGGTGAGAAGAGCTCTTTCTTTGCTTCCTTCCATGTCCTTGGCTGCTTTCTTCCACCATGATTTCCTTTCTCAAGTCAGGTCCAGAGTAATGGAGTCAGTTGCCTATGGACTGAGAGCTCTGAAACTGTGAACATAAAGTAGTTGGTAGAGATTCTCTATGATGGAGTTGATTTTTTTTTTAATTTAAAAAATGTCTTTAAGGTATAGAGGGCTGGGGTTGTGGCTCCGTGCATGTGTCAGACACTTGGTTCAATCCTCAGTACCACATTTAAAAAAAATAAAAGTATCATGTTGAACTACAACTAAACAATTTTTTAAAATATAGAGCTCTGAAACTGTGTGCATCAAATAGTTGGTGGAGTTTCTCTGTGATGGAATTGACTTGAAATTTTTATTTAAAAATGTCCTTAAGATATATTCCAAAATATTTGTATGTTATTTTACTTTTATATCTCAAAAAATTTATTGCTAGACATACACACAAAATATAGGTGGAATCTTTAAGAGACCTAGCAGAAGATTTTTAGGTTATGAGGGGCTACCTTTGGAAAGTTTTAATGTAGTTCTCCTAGAATCCTGATAGTTCTCATGAGAGTGGTTTGTTGTAAAACAAGATAACCCCACGAACTTGGTGCCTTCTATAAGTGGCTCATTCCCTTTCTGTTTATCTATAAATGTGTTGTAGCCAAAAAAGCCCTTGCTAGAGACCAAACAGATGAGGTCACCCACTCTTGGGCTTTCAACCTCTAAAATGATTAGTAAAATAAACCAGCTTCAGGTATTTTGTTATAACAATTAAAAAATGGACTGATACTTGAATCAATGACCTGTTTAATCCCAATCTTAGGCCTGGTCAAATCCCATTTTCCATTTCTCTTTAGTTTCTAAATGATTCTTTAGTTCCCAAAACAAGAATGTCATGCTTGTTAGACCTCATATAACTTCTTGAAACATAGTCAGCTGGTGTGAGAGGTAGGAGTTATGGGAAAGAATGAAAGATCATGGAGTTACACTGAGATTTGGCCAAGAAGTGACTCTATATGGAGTATGGTAAAGCAGCAACGAGTGGGGTCAGGGTGTTGTGCTTTCAAGGGCAGGAGTTTCTCTGAGCAATGTGTCAATAGGTTCTGCTACGTGTCAAACTCCAAATGGTGTGAGCAGGCCTATAGGACTTTTAGAGAAAGCAGGAATGCCCTATTACCCCACTTTCCCTTAAGCTACTTGTTACTAGCTTATCTTGCTGCTAGCCTGGCCAACAACAGTTCTCAGAAAACAGCAATTTCAAACATGCTCACATGCATTACACTGATATTTAAGTCCCGATTCCAAGGTCATATTCCCACTCTGTGCAAGGAAAGGATTCTGGGGATTAGAAGCCTGAAAGGAGGAATGTAGCTGACCAGGCACACAGCTCATATTTCTGCATCCAGGATCATTCATTCTCTCTACTCAGACTTCATGAAGCCTCCTTTACCATGCAAGGTCTTATATGAAACTCCTGGCACTGGTTCACTACAAAATTTAATGAGGATCTCTCCAAACTGATGATTGCTTCTTTACTGGACATTTTCAATGTGGACTCCACAGCTCATCCAAATTATAACAACTCAGAGTTAGACAAGCCAGAGGTGCTGAGAGCAGAGAAGCAGTACATTTCATTTTGAAAAAAAAAAAAAAAAAATCACTGTAGTGACAGATTGTGAAATGGCTGTTCTCAATCCAGGGGCACTTCTGAATGTGTTTCAGAGAGATCCAGACAAAACATTTCCCTTGAGAATAGCAATCAGGAATAAGCAATTCAAGATGGAATAGTGTTCATTATTTTGCCCAAGTCTGGGCAAAATTTCCTAAGATTCAGCTTTCTCTATTTAAATACCTAGAAAACCTGCACCCATTCATAGCTTAATTCACATTACTATCATCATCATATTGATTCCATTTTTAATTAATTAATTACTTTTATTTTGATTGAAATAACAATTGTATGTATCAACGGGGCATGTTTTCATGATTAAATCAAGCTAATTAACATGTACATTTTCCTATAGAATTATATTTTTTGTAATGAGAACAAATTTTGTGCGATGAGAACATTAGAAATTCATTCTCAATGATTTTAAAATATGAAATGCATTTTTATTAATTATAGTCACCATACTGTGTAGTGAGTCTCAAAAATATATTCCTTTTATCTATCTGAAAAGTTTATGTCTTTTGAACGATGTCTTCCCTACCTTTGCCCTTGCCTCAGTCTCTGGTAACCAACATTCTACACTCCGCTTTCAAAAACTCAAATTTTTACATTATATATAAGTGTGTTCATGGAGCATTTACCTTTTGGTACCTGCCCTTCTTCAGTTAGCATAATGTCTACCAGATTCAACAATAATGCTGTAAATGATGGAATTATTCTTTTTAATGGCTGCATAGTATACCATTTATACCATATTTTCTTTAGTCTTTAATTTTGACAAGCAAATAGATTGATTCCTTATTGTGGATACTCTGAATAATGCTACAGTTAACAAGAATGCAAAAATATGTTCTACATACAGATTTCAATGCTTTTGGATATATGCCCAAAAGTAGAATTGCTGGGTCATATGATAATAATACTTTTATCCTTTTGAGGAACTTCCAGACTATTTTCTATAGTGGCTCAATAAACTTGCATTCCCATTAACAACGTACAAAGGTGCCCTTTTCTTCACATTCTTGCCAATACTTATTTTTTAATTACACTATCGATTGAAGACAATGTCCCTTTTCCTTTACACATTCTTGACAACTTTTTCAAAATTCAGTTAACCATAAATGTGTAGATTCATTTATGGATCTCTGGTCTGTTCTAGTGTTCTGTATTTCTGTTTTTATGCCAGTATAACATTGGTTTGATTACTGTAAGTTTGTAATATATTTTAAAGTGAGGTAGTGTGATTCCTCCAGCTTTGTTCTTTTAAGATTGCTTTGGGTATTTAAGGTCTTTTGTGTTTTTATATAAATTTTAGGATTTGCTTTCAATTTCTGTGAAAAACAACACTGGAGTTTTAATAAGGATTGCATTGAATATATACAACATTTTGAGTGGTACAGTCATTCCAATAGTTAAGCCATTGACTAAGAAGTAGCAAACTTCTCAGAAGGAAAAAAACCCTCCAGCCTTCAAAAGTCAAATCTAAGCCCATTCTTTCACCTCAGCAAGTAGTCTGTGAATGCTACCCAACTTTGGAGAAGCCACCATGGAGTCACTTACAGAAATGAGGAGAAAAATAAGTATGTCTCTCTTGCACTTCCTGTTTTTTTTGAAACCTGGACACTGATGGTTCCTTATGCTCTCTTTCTGAGAGCCATGTGGGTTGCCTTCCAAGGTCACTGTGTCTGCCTTTCTCCATCCTTTTGTTCAAATCCCTGGAGGATGTTTGATATCAGTTTTATTCTCAGCACTTAACAAAGTGGGTTTACTCAGAACTTCCTCATGTTAAGGAAAATATGCTGCCCTTGGTAAAGCCCTTCTGATTTGTTCTTAGGGACCAATATGAATGTAAGAACCTCCAAATATTTCCACCCTGGGACAGCAACTGGGGGTGGGGGTTGTGATAAATTTCTGAATGTGCTGCTGGTAGGGAGCCGGATTCTCACCACACAGTATGTCTTCAGTAGCACAGCCTGTTGCTTCCCACTCCCAGCCTTGAAAACATATCCAAGATTTATCAGCCTGACCTGAGGAATGAAGCCAACAGCAACTCTGTTCTAGCAAACTCCCCGAGGACGTCTTAACACCCCCACCACAGGCTCACCACACACCTCATGGCAGCCACCTAGTTAATCATATGCCTTGCACAGACATATTCCGTAGGGATCCCATCCCACAGTAGAGACCCAGCAGGTACACAGGGACAAGGCATTCAGTGAGCAAAGTGCGTAAATCTGAGCAGAGTCACGTTTTCACTTGTCTCCATGGTGACAAAAAGCAGAAAACAGGCAATCAAGGATAATAAGCCCCGTGGGCAGCCAGAATCTATGAGAGCAAATTAAGCCCCCATCTTTCTTCCTCTCTTTCCCCACCCCCATCACCTCTCGGGATTATAAACAAGCGTCAAGCCTGAGCAAAAGGGGCCCATCACGGCTCAGCTCCATGGCAACTGACTCATTCTCTGTCCTCCCTCCATCCTGTTTTCCCCCATTAGCCTGGATTCACCACCTTTCTGCAAAAAAAAATCCTCCATTTCGAACAATCTGGTGACAATATGGCCACTTCATGACAACCAATCCCTGAGCCTGACCAGAAGAGGCTTCTGGGGGTCAGCGACCTGGACAGGGAGGAATGCTGCAGAGATGAAGCAGAGGCGGTACAGCCCAGAACAAAACAACATTGATTTTTTTTCATGCTATTTCCTTCTCTTCCCCTAATTATTTAATTTGAAAAACTTCAAACTCAGAAAAACTCAAAAGATAGCAATATAGATTTCTATAATATCCTCACCTGAAGTCACGATTTATTAACAATTTGGCATATTGCATTCTATGTGTCCACTCACCTCCTTAGCTATCAATCTATGTATCTATTTTCACATTTTTGTTCCTACAAAGCTATGGTGATGTTATATCTCCGGGCAAAATTTTAAATTCACTTTAATTTATGAATTTGAAAATAAGTTACTAAACTATACCAATGTCAAGCAAAGCATATGATACATACTGTGTGCTTTAATAAACATTTAGTACTCTACTAAGAGTAATTTGATAGTATTGAATATACATCCCAGGTCCTCAAATATCTTTAGACCTTTTATTAAAATTTTTTTAAAAAATTCAGAATCCAAGCAAGGTTCTTGAATTTAGGCTTTTAAAATATATGTTGGTAACCCTCCACCCCTACCAATACGTGCTCACAAATATGTGACTTTTTTTTTCTTTTGCAGTACTGAAGATTGAGCACAGGGGCGCTCTACTACTGAGTTATATATTCAGCCCTTTTTTATTTTTAATTTTGAGACAGGGTCTCACTGTGTTGCTCAGGCTGGTTCAAACTCATGATCTTCCTGCTGTGGCCTTCTATGTCTCGGGGAATACAGGTGTGTGCCACTATGAGAAGCATATATATGGCTTTTTAAACAATGAAATTGCTTGTTTTTCAAGAATCTAACACAATTGTGCTATAGAATGTTCCACATTTTGATTGTTTTGCAGGGATTTGTTTCAGGTTTAA
Source organism: Marmota flaviventris (assembly GCF_047511675.1). Taxonomy (NCBI): domain Eukaryota; kingdom Metazoa; phylum Chordata; class Mammalia; order Rodentia; family Sciuridae; genus Marmota; species Marmota flaviventris. The sequence goes on from NC_092499.1 coordinate 128,395,647, forward strand.
CATGAACGGTAAAGTTGTCCTTTTTTCGTAACATCAGGAGGCACATAATTTTAGATTGCCGTACCATCAGCAATGATGAGTTTGATCACAATGCAAATGTATTTTACTTTTGGGATAGATAAGTTGTTAGTAGTGTGATGTTTTCAGACCATCTCAATATCCTGGTACCAAATAACCTTTTACCAGATTGCCATAGCCTCTGATGATCCAGGCGGAATCAGTCATTACACTAAGAGCTCAGAAATGGTTATTTTCTGCTTTCATAAATCCTTCTGTCATTAACGCCTAGCAACAGAAAAATAACGCCCCTCAGTAACTCTATGCATCTAAGTGTCTATCTATTTATTGATCTATCCATCCATCTATGTATTCCATCAACTCTCTTAAATAAAGCTCAAAATAGTCTTAGATTTACAGAAAACTGTAAACTTAGTACAGGCTATAGACCTTCTCCCTTCTTCCACCAATTTAAGCATATTATAAAGCCATAGAACATTTATCAAAACTAATACATTAATAGTGGTACAAAACATTAACTAGAGTCTTTATTAAAACTCTTTGACTTTTCTACTACTGTTCTATTCTGTTCCAGGTGACAATCCAGGAATTGAGCAAGTTATAATGGAGCCAAATGAGAGAGCAATGTTCTTGGAAAATAAGTGGCTGATCCGAGAGAGAAAAGGGATTAATGCTCAGGCAGTTCCTCTGTTTCTTCAGCCCCCTCCCATCACCTGCATCTGTTGTGAGCTGAGTAGACAGCAGGGCAACAATAAAGACCCACTGCACAATACATGAATAGTACATCAGTATAACATGGAGGTTCCAAGAAACCATCGTGGTTTATTATGTTCTTTTCCCAAATCATAATCCATGGGAAAAGTCCCGATTACCCTCCATTATTCACAGGAACCAAATGTGGCAAGTTGGGGAGGTGAATCCCCAAAATCTATAGACATAAAATATTTAAGCCTTTCAACATGCATAACACACAATGTGCTTTTGCTTTCCCATTCAAGCTTTTTAAATAATCCTTAAGGCTTGTGAGGTTTTAAGGCCAAGAGGAAGGATAATTGAGATCACAGGACACTTTCTGGGATTCATTAGATAATACCATTTTTGTCTTTTTTCCTCTCTCAGTTGTGCTCATGTGCAAATTTGAGACCTTCAGCCCACACCTCTGAAACTCTAGTATTCTCTCCATTCCACATCTCGGAATATTAGAGAGTTTGTGCACTTTAAGCTTATGTCTGGGATGAGCAGGGCCCTACTCAAGTCCTAGAACAAAAGCTTTATATCTGTAGAAACAACAAATGAACAAGACCAGTCAGTTAATAATAAATGTATCAAACTGAATAAGCCCAATAACCATAGAAACATCTCTAAACTCATGAGCTTTGGGTGTGCATGGGATGAGGAGCCAACTTAGGTGGAAAAATAGAAAAACAAATTTTACTCTCCCACTCCCGTACTGACATCTGAGACAGAAATGGGTTGAAATGAAGAAGCTGGAGGGATAAAGAAGAATCTTTTGATTGCAGAAGATCAGAATTGGCAGCTTCTAACTCCTTTTACCCAGCCTGTGCCATCACCTGGCTGGACATCATCACCTCAGTCCCCAGAGGGCCCAGCCTGCTTAGATGTTCACTGGATATTGCATCTCCCCAGATATCTACTTTCCAACTGTGGCTTGAGCCCAATCACATCATGCAGCACAGCTTCCCCTTATGCTTCTCACTTCAGTCCAAGCCACCTCACAGGGGCTGGGCCTGGGGTGAGGAGAGCAGCTGGTGAGGGCACAGCTCAAGTTTCTGAGATCAGGAAGGCCATTCCTTTGGTGCCGCCATTCTGGCTATTTGGCCAACAGGAGCCCCTCTGGCTCTCTGAGCTCTTACCTCACCCCTGGTCAACTTTCACAGCATTTTCCATTCCTTGTCTTAAATAGATCATGGGCAGCTGTTCTTGTCATTTTATTCTACATGTTGCTTAACGCTTTGCCAAGACTCATTCTCATTGACTTTAGAAAAACTGCAGAGCATGGCAGATAGGAACACAGAGTCCACCTCACAGCCACTTTGGTTCAATTAGTGATTCTGTCTCTCACTGGCTGTGTGAGTTTTCTGTGCTGTTATCTCATTTGTAAAATAGTACCAATATCACAGTGTTCTAAGGATACTTAAATTAGTTAATTGTACACAGTCCTCAGAATAAGTAGATTGCAACTTAGAAGCATTATGCAAGTGTGAGCACCTGCAAGGGTTGTCAAGGTTCACAACTTTCTCCAATATCCCCATGCTTCCCAGTACAGGGCAGGCGAGAGGTCTGATATTACCAGTTAAATTGTTCAAGGCTTCAGAAGGAACTAAATATAAAATGTTGAAGACAAAGGATGCCATCAAAAAGGGACAGAATTCGTTTTTTCTAGAATTCATCTATGTATGAACATGTGCATATTTTGAAGGTGGCAGATTTCTTAATTTTTTTTCAGACATTGATGGATCTTTGTTTTAGTCATTTATTTATATGTGGTGCTCAGAATTGAACCCAGTGCTTCACACATGCTATGCAAACGTTCTACCATTGAACCACAACCCCAGCCCCTCTTGAAGGTTATCAAGTTATCAAGTAAAGTTATCAAGTGAAGCCACAGGTACCTTCTATACAGCACTTTAAATCATGAATTGTTAGGGTGTGACCATTAATCCTTTATTCAACAATCCCCAAATCATCTCCAAACCTTAGCCCTCAAAAACACCTTTGGTTGCAAGGAACATGCTGAGGAAGGGAAGGGAGTGAGCAGGAAGAGATGTTTGGGAATGAAGATAGCATGGAACAACTTTTGTTTCCAATTCATTATTCTACAATGGCTTCACTCCCAAAACTAGCACAAGATAATAAGCACGTTGGAGTCTCAAATGCTGTGAAGAATTCTGTGCTGAGCCATGAACATTCTGTTCCCTTTGAGACCCCCTCACATGAGTGTTGCATTAGTATTGCTGTCTTCCTTCCTACCCCAAATCTCACACAGCTGCTTGTTGCTGTCTCTCATCTGTATCTTTAACAAACCAAATAAAAACAGCAAAACTATAGTTGTATTCTCAATTATATTTCCTGTGTTAAAATCTTGAATATTTTGGCCTCAATACTTTAAAAGGCACTATATTTTTGCATCAAAATATCCTTCATGAAAATAATTTAAGGAAAGAAAACATTAACAAATAAATAGTCTTTATTTATTATTTTGATTGTATTACCAAATATAGGTGTGACAAAATCATAAGGTTTATCAATTTCATTTCATTTCATGGTAATTCAGACTATAAGCACATACGATCAAAGTAAAATAAGATTTAAAAAACAGCTTTCACATATTTTACAGTCCAAAGAGCAAATATCAAAGGAAAGTTGTGTGTACGGTTTGAATCCTAACCATTTTGTTTGTTAGGGTCCCCTTTGCTTATTTTCTCCCTATTAAGTTGTAAAAAATTTCAAACAGAAAGGTTAAAGAATTGTGTTCCTATCACCTAGATTCTACAATTAACATTTTGTTTTTTGCTCAAGCGAATATCTATACATCTTAATTTTTGATGTATTTAAAAAATCACAGAAATCAATACCATCACCCCATTCATGAGATCCTGATATTAGTTACTTTTTTTAAAGAGAGAGAGAGAGAGAGAGAGAGAGAGAGAGAGAGAGAGAGAGAGAGAATTTTTTAATATTTACTTTTCAGTTTTCAGTGGACACAACATCTATATTTTATATTCTGTGGTTCTGAGGATCGAACCCAGCGCCTCTCGCATGCCAGGCGAGCGCGCTACCGCTTGAGCCACATCCCCAGCCTGAGTTACTTTTAAAATTATATTTATTTATAGTGAAATGTATAAATCTGAAATTATGAGTTAGACAACTGGATATACCTAGGGAACTCAAAATACAGAAAATTACCAGTATCTCAGAATGAGGTAAATACTATTCCAATGTTTCTTAACAAATCATTTTGCACATTCTTAAAAACCATATAAATGTATTCAGATTGTATGTATCAGTTTTTATAAGGTTTCTTTTCATCATCATAATATTTTCAAGGTTTTCCCATATTGTTACATGTATCAGGTGTTCATTCCTTTTTGTTACTGAGTAGTATTCCATTGTGTAAAAATGTTTGAACAACTTGGCTATTTCCAGGTGTCTGCTACTATGAAGCATGGCTGAAAGGATAAGCCACATTTGAAGATTCACAGGCCTGAATTTAGAAAGTGGCATGAAATTTTGTTACAAATTTCTTCAGCTTGGCATCTCTAATTTTAGTGTTCTTGACAAACTAGGGGAAGAGAAAATCCTGTATAATTTAGATCTAACTCAGGATATCCAAAATCCAAATTGTTTGTGGCAATGAGATGTCGAGATCCTTCCTTCTCAGATTTTGTTCCTGATAATAGAACTAGTGATCCCTCCAGCTGGGGGCATGTGTCACATTTCTTTCTTTAAGAATCATGAAGTCGGGGCTGGGGTTGTGGCTCAGCAGCAGCGCGCTAGCCTAGCACATGCAAGGCCCTGAGTTTGATCCTCAGCAAGACATATAAATAAATTAAATAAAGGTATTGTGTCCAACTACAACAACAGAAATAATAATAATAATAATAATAATAATAATAATAATAATAATAATAATAAAAAGAATCATGAAGTCAGTTGGGCATGGTATAGGCTTATAATCCCAGCAACATAGGGGACTGAGGCAGGAGGACTGCAAGTTCCATGCTTGCCACAGCAACTTAATTTATTGAGACCCTGTCTCAAAAAACAAACACACAACAACAACAAAACCAGGGATGAAGATACAGTCCAGAAGTAGAATATACCTGGGTGAAATCCCTAGTACCCCTAAAAGAAAAAGAATCATGAAGTCATTCTCATGTTTTATTTTGCAAAAGCTTTTTACTTTACCATTAATATTTAGAACTGAAAGACTTCCGATCATTGATTATATTGTATGACAAAATATAGAAACAAAGTTTCTTTTCTATACTGCTAGTAACATTTTTGAAAGAAAATCATTTCCTCACTGCTTAACAATATAATTGTGTCAACTCAGGTTACTGTATATATGTGACCTCTTCTATATTCTATATTCTGGTCCACTGATCTCTCAATCTTTGCCTGTATTCAGTATTGCATCAAGCCTTGACATTGGTTGAATAAGCTTATGGTAGAGGCTGTTTAATCTCGGTACAGACACAAATGATGCTCTTGAGTTCTCCTCTTCATGACTTAATTATTTCCCAGAGGCCCCATCTCCAAATTCTATCACATCAGGGTTAACTTTTCAACATACAACCTGTCAGGGACACAAACATTCAATACATTGCTTTATGTTACTAGCCTCCCAATATTCATGTTTTTCTTCCATTCCATTCAAAATATATTCATTTCATTCCATCAGCCCTAAAATTATTTACTAGTTTTAGCATCACATCTAAAGTTTAAAGCTCAAAGTCTCATCTAAACACCACGTAAATCAGATATTGATGAAACTTGAGGTATGATTCATGCTCAGACAAAATTCTTTCCCAATTGTAAACCAAGTAATGTGCTTTCCAGATACAATGGTGGGAGAGGAATAAGCTATTCATTCTCATTCCAAATGGGAGAAATAGGACAGAAAGAAAGGGTGATGAATCCCAAGCAAGTCTAAAATCTAGCAAAGCAAGTTCCTTGAGATCTGGATAATACTTCTCAACTAGATATTCTACCTTCCAGGTACACTGAAGTGGTAGTCCTTCCCCCACAGCTATGTTGGATAGGGACTAAACCTCCAGGGCTTTGGGTGGCCCTATCCTATGCCATAGAGAGAGGTCATACGGCTGAGAAATCATTCTTCTCTTTTGAATTTTCCTTTTTCTTTTTGGACCAAGGATTGAAGAGGCACTTTACCACTGAGCTATATCCCTAGTGTTTTTATTTTTTAATTTGAAACAGGATCTTGCTAATTTGCTGAGACATTGAATTTGCAATCCTCCTGCCTTAAACTCCTAAGTCATTGGGATTATAGATGAATACCACCATTCTCAGCTCTCTTCTGAAACTTTTATTATAAATTCTCAGAAGGAACCAAGTTAACTCGTTCTACACTTTTCTAGAAATCTCCACTAAATATCTAATTTAATTGCTCACAAGTTCTGCTTTCCACAAAATGTTGGTGCATGAACATAATTCAGCTGAGTTGTCACTTTGTAACAAAACTTTTCTCATTTCCAATAATATGATTCTCATTTAAATGTGTGACCTTATACAAATTTTGTTCATGATTATCTAGATACTCTTTCAAAAACTGGAAGCTTTCACTCCAGCTCTCCTCTTTTCTTTCTGAGCCCTTACTATTACCAGTCTTAAAGTTCCTCTTGTGACAATCTTTGCCTCTTCTAGCACGAACTTCAAAACTCTATAGCCTCTTTCCATTATGCAGTTATGCTTCTTTACCGTTAGGCATTTGTTATAGCAGCACCAAAATTATATGGTACCAAATTTTATCTTAGTTTTGGTTGCTATAACAAAGTATTATAGACAAGGGTGGGGGTGCAGTTATAAATAACAAACAAAATTTTATTTCACATAGTTCTGTAAGCTGGAAAATCTGTGATTGGAGTACCAGCATGATTGCATCTGGTAAGGGGCCTTCTTTGGGTTACAAAGAGCCATCTTCTTTTTGTGCTCTCACAGAAGGAAAAGAGAGCTAGCCATCTCCCTTCCTTTTCTTAAAAAGGCACCTATGCCACTCCTGGGACTCCACAACTGTGGCCTAATTATCTCCTAGAAGCCCCTTCCAAGTAATATTATATTGGGATTAAGGGTTAAAAATCACAAATTTGGCTGGGTGTAGTGGCACATGCCTGTAATCACAGCAGTTTGGGAGGCTGAGACAGGAGGACCATGAGTTCTAAGCAAGCCTCAGCAATAGTGAGGTGCTAAAGCTGCCCAGTAAGACCCCGTATCTAAAGAAAATACAAAATAGGGCTGGGGACTTGGCTCAGTGTTGAGTGCCCCTGAGTTCGATCCCTGGTACAAAAAAAAAAAAAAAATTCAAATATGGGGGTGGTAGTGGACTGAGTCTATTGTAAGTTTCTTTTGATCTTTTCTTTTAAGGCAGGTATGTTGGTAAAAATTTCTTTGTAAACAGTTTTATTTAACTTTGATTTTCAAGAGTATTTTGACTGAACACAGAACTCTTGATCAGTAGTTATTTACTTTTGTTACTTTAGAGAATACATTCCTTTGCTTTCTGGCTTCAATTATTTCTGTTTAGAAATATGTCAGTCTTATTGTTGCTTATTTAAACATAATGTGTCTGCTTTTTGTTGGCTCCTTTCAAGATTTTTCTCATTAAATTTGATATTTAGTACTTGGAATAGTGTGTGATAGGTGTGGTTTTCTTTGTGTTTATCCTTCTTGGATATATCATCCATTTCATTTTTGAGATCTGCATCAATTTGAAAAAATTCACAGGCATTATTTCTTAAAATACTGTTTTGCCTCCATGTATCTCTTTTTCTTCTATGTAGATTTCAATATGAAGTATGTTTGATATTTTCACTGTGCCCTAGATATCTCAAACATAGAGTATTCATTATTTTTGTAATTATTTTCATATATCCACTGTTGGTCTATCTTCCTAGTTTTTATTAATTCAACTGTTGGACATTTTATTTCTATAATTTATTTATTTTATGCATTATTTACTTTTGTAAACTCTCTTTTCATGTCTTTTTGTCATTTTTTCCCTCTGGTTCAATAAAGATATCAATGAAATTAGAAACAAGACTCTCAGCTTACCAGTTTCTTCAGCACCTGTAAATAAATTATTTTATCAGTTTAAATAAAATTATGTCCAAAGAAGTATCAATTGAAATAAAAATTTTGACCATAAGGTACAATTTATGGGGAAATGAAATATTTTTCGTAGAAAAAACAGTAAATGGTATTTGAGACAAATATATCTCATAAATAAACTGGAATATATGAATAAATAAAAGAGTAATGTGTTTAGCTGGGCATAGTGATGTGTGTCTGTAGTTCTAGCTACTCAGAAGTCTAAGGCAAGGGAATGGTAAATTCCATCCAACCTGGACAACATGAGACTCTGCCTCAAAAAACAAACAAACAAACAATAATGTTTTAAAGCAAATTTTTCATGTTCAGAAAATTCGCAAAAAAGGGTATAAAATGAGTTAGTTTGAGATGTGTCAGTGTTTCTTCAACTGCCCAGTTTAAAACTCCTTCTCCTTTATAAAGTGATGATCTTAGACTGGGAGCAGTTGACATCTTTCTGGACACAATGCCCTGTCTTTCTAGATAGAGCAAGACTGACTGTGAGAAGAAAAAATGTTCTCATTGCAAAACAAAGCCTGTGCATACTCCAGTCAGAACCACAACTCTCTATTTTCTCTTATCCACATATGCCCAGCCATGTGTCAGCTTCTAAACTTTCTTCTCAGTAGCTAAATGTGGACAAATAGACCTGAATGTTACTTTGCACTAAAGAACCAGTTTTTAAAAACCCTGCCCCAGTTTTACATGTTCTGGCTTGCAATAATGTGAATCACATAGCATGTCCTCAGCAGCTGTGCTCATCCTGAAGCCAGAAAATGCTTCTAGGAATGAGCACAGAGGATGAGGAGAGAGACTAACAGGACACAGATTACATTACAGGGTCAGGAATGCTTTTCATAAGGCATAGATCTTTTGTTCATGAGAGTGTGCTAAGTGCTTCCTTATTTCTCTTACTCATTTGCTTGCTTCTTCTACAATTCCAGATTTCATGAATTATTTGAAATTACTGATTATCACAGTATTTGTGTACACACTGCAGGCACCTTCATCAAGGATCAGCTTAATCCATTTCAAAGCCCAGTGACTATAGTGCATGGTCAACAGGGAAACAGGTGGTAATAGTGAGCAAATGTTGAGCCGTGTTTTGTTCTATCTCCATAGCAACAGGATAGAAAAGGTCTATTAGTATATACTGGTTCCAACAAGAAGGGAAAAAGGCAACAAGATGCTCCTTCTTTCTTTCATATATCGCCAGCCTCATTTCTCCTGTTTTGCTCTAGAAAAAAATAAAACCTGTGGGGATCACAGGTACAAATATCTACATCTATCTATCTGCATATATAGATAGATAGAGATTTGATATATATTCATGTATATATCAAATATAGAGAGATATTTAAAGATTTGCTATATAGGCATATATAAATATATCATAAATAATATCATGCAGGCCCTATGAAGATATCTCATGGTGACAGTACTTATGTCTCCCTCCCTTATGGCAGCAGGTTTTATTATCAGTACCAATTACTAACTCCCATTTTCTTATTAGAAGATTGTATTGCCCCATCCAATGCCCAGGCATGTCACATGCTTTTGGCAGTGGAATGTGAACAGAAGTGATGAAAACACCACACCCAAACATAAGCTTAAGAGCTGTCATGTGCTTCTGAGATTGCTTTTGTTCCTGCTGTCACAAGAATGGCATGTCCTTCAACCTGGATCCTGGAATGAAGAAAACATGTGGGGAATTGCAATTGACCCCTTCTAATGCACAACCTATGTGTGGTGAGCAAGAAATTAATGTTCATAATTATGATTAAGTGAAGTGTTGGTGTCAATAACTTAGTGAAGGAACAGTGATAAATAACGCAATATTACTTGTGTTTTACCATCAGATCTAAAAACTAAAATATTAATTTCAGGATCTGAAAATGGACAGTTCCAATACTGTTATCAACTGCTTTAAAATAGATTGGTCATGTTTTTATGAATAAATTTTTTTGCCAAAAATGTTGTGCATAATAATTTTCAATGAACTTATGGATTTAGGTAAAGAGATTAGGAAACTGAAAGAGATTTGCACATTTTGGTCATTCTATAAAAGGTTTTACAACAAAGACATAATTTCAGAAAATACTTTATAAATTTGACAATGAGGTTGAAAGATGAAATTGTCTATCTCATCCAAATAATTAAAGATGAAATTGAAGCATAATGGGGTTAAAACTTAGAGTTAAAGCAAAATCAAAGGAAACCCTACCTTTGGTGAAAATCTCTGTGAATTGCTTAAAGGGTATGTTAGCTTTCTGCAACTATAACAAAAATACCTAAGATATTCAATTTACAAAGGCTTATTCTGAATCAGAATTTTGGAGGTTTCAGTTTGTGGTTGGTTAGTCCACTGCTTTGGACCTGTGGTGAAGCAGCACACCATGATGGGGAACACATGGTAGACCAAAGCTGCTGATCTCATGACTCGGAAGTGAAGAAGACAAAGAGACTGTGGTCTTGCATGCCCCAGTGACTTAACTTCTTCCCACAAGGCCCCACTTCTTAAAGATTCAACCAACTCCTAATAGTACTATGAATCATGAAGAAAAATCCACTGGAGACTTGCTCCCAGGTAGCAGATACTAGAAATGATGAAAGGAGATTGCCTACAATCTAGCTCACATATCTCAGGATGACTGTATAGACAGATTTTACAGTTTCTATAGAGTTATGAAAATGGAGCACCCCCATCCTTTCTCTTTCTGAATGAGAGCATTCATTGAGAATAATCTGCCCTACTATGGTATGTCAATTTTGAGGGACACTCCACTTATATTTTTATATCTTGAGATAGTGAGAAGCCAAAAGACTAAAGGCTATCACGAGCTCCAAGAATTTGTCTGATGTTGTGATTAGATGACACTTTCATGATTTCACTTTGAAGAGAGAACAAATGCTGCATACTTAAGATAGAAAGGTGATGTTTGTCACAGTTGTTGGACTGTGGTACATTCCACTGTAGTTTCCATTTGTTCCTGCCTGCATCTCTTTAAAACCGAGAGATTCTATTTCTCATAGAGACTGTGCTGGGCTATAGACTGGCTTTTGAATATTGAGTGAAGGTGGAGAGTGCTACTTCCAAGCACATTTTTGAAGTTCCATCCAAGCAAGTGCAATTAATTTTCCTTTTGATATAAGAATGTGACTTTTTTTTTCTGCCTAGATACCAGAAGACAGCAAATAAATCTGTGGTCAACCACTGATATTATATGTATGAGCAATAAATAAGTGTTCATGATTGTAAGTCGATAACACTTTGAGGGTCTTTGATTATGGTAAAACAAGTTTTTAAAAGCTGATGAGTAATGTGCCATATGATTTCTTCAGGGAATCATCAGTTTTGTTTCCAGGAAAAAAATGATAACAAGGCTCTTTTTAAATATTTTTTTAAATTAATATTTTATTTTGTCATGGAAACCAAATTATAAGACATACTTGTCTTTCTCTATTGAAATCAAAGAAAGGGAAAAATTGGGAAGTGAGAAGAAATCATACATAATTTACCCCCAAATGGGTGGTCCCACAAGCATATCAAAGTTGGAGAGGCATGAGGAAAATATGTATATTTTGGAGGTCCAGAAGGGTGGGGGGGGGGTACGAACAAGGTGAGGGGGTGGAAAGAGAAGAGAGATGCCACATAAAAATTGTCCATTAAAGGTTTTCAGAATCATAAGTCCACATAGTTTCTCTGAAACTATTTTTTATATTTAAGGGCACCAATGTACCAATTTCAATGTCTGTTCTGGCCTAACTTATTCAGCCAATTGTTGAAACTCCATCTCTGCCTCTCTGTCAGGCAGTAATTCTGAGAATTTGCAGTAGAATAAATGAGTCAGAGCAAGATCTTGTCCTGAGGCCTCAAGCTACAGGCAGCCTCATGATCCTGCTACAAAAACAAACACAAAAAGCGTGCATTTACACAATCACAGAGGTCTGTGGAGAGCAGCTCTTCTTAAGAGTGACAATTTAGAAAACTGCAAATCCAATTTCCAACATCCTGCCTTAGTCTAGGATGAGTCACACACACCATGCTTTCAGCCCCTCATCTGTGCCTCTACTTAGCAAAATTGTGTGGGCAGAGGCAGCCTGGGGTGATGAATGGGGTCACCGTGGAGCGGAACACAGATTTTGTAGATGGGATTTAGTTCCCCAGTATGTTTTTCTCCATTCCACTCTCCTGAAATTTCATCTACACAAGCATTAAAGCAATCTGTATGAGAGTGCAGCTGCCTCACTCTCCACATAGAGTTATTAAGGTACATTATTTTGTCCAGGTCAAAGCTATAGCCTCACAGAAACATCAATACCTGCAGTTCTGTTGTTTGTGTAGATGGAAATTCTGGGGAAGACAAACTGATCTGAAGGCACACTTAGGATCTGGACATGAGGACTAGTGGACAAACATTCCATGAATAAATATGAGCTCAAAAAGAGGAGGTCAGGGAGAACAAGGGACAAATGAGCAGACACCATCAGTCTTTTCTGTACCCACTGCAGTCAAAAGGAGGCACAGCTGCAGCACAGATGGGCCTAGCTTACCCACACCACACCCTATCTCACTCACCCTATCACCCCCCAAAACTTAAACCATCCCTCTCTGTATTTTATCTCAGAATATATTTTATCTCAGAAGCACAGTAGATGCCCCAACAACTCTGATATAGTTTTATTCATAATCTGATTAGTCAATTAGAACATTCTAGCATATTAGAGAATATTAATTTTCTTCCTCTAAATTTCCTGCCCTATACATATAGTAACTCTCTGAGGCTTGGCATGTTCAGGGAAGAATTAAACTTCCTATCTGGGAGATCGGAACTGTTCCTCTTTAGTAGTATCTTATACACCTTTCTTTTCTTCTCCTTTCCTATCATTATCACATATTATCTGAGTTTGTTTATTCCTTTCATTGCTACTTACAGGTGGTAAGTATCTGGGTTACCCACAGACCTGGGCAGTGAGTAGACAAGTTGGGCATATTTACAAGGAGGACTGCTTGGTCCTCAATCATAGTGGCAGCTTATCTGGAGCTAGGGACATGAAAGAAGAAAAAGAAGTGCAAGAACTCCTCAGTGTGCTCTGTGCCAAGAATTTCTTGCTTCTTTTCCCTTCCTACTACCATTTCCCTCATTCCATGAAAACAAGGCAGTGCCAGGAAAGCCCTCCAGCACAAGCAGAATGAATATCCACACTCCAGAATGTCACCTTCCAGTCCAGTACTGCCACATCCCCACCACAGGCAAGACTCCCATCCTTAAAGTTAGGCTCAATGCATATATTCAGTGGTCTCATGAATCATGTCTTGAGAGTCATAATCAAAGAGGGTCATTTGAGGATGATAGTGAGGAACAGGGCTGATGGTGAGAAGAGCTTAGAGTTCTGATCTTGGTTTCCCTTCCTCCCTTTTTCTCTTCCTTCAAAGTTCTTTCCTCGCTCCATCAGATTGCAAAGTACCATTTATTGAATTACAATAACTGCCCATTCATTCTGAGTCATAGCTCACCAAATCTTAGGAACTTATTCTATCCCCAAAGAACCCCCACAGCCTATACCAAGCTGTTCTGACCCACAGTTACATTTGTTTTTCTGGCAGGAAGGGGCTATTTGTGTAATGGCATGTTTATGATTGTTTTTTTGGTGACATTTCAAACATGTCACATTAACAGTCACCAACTCAGAAAGACAGAGGTCAGGGATGAATTGGTAAAGAAAATGGCCCTGCCACTCTCCATCAGTCTGCAAGAGATGGAAGAAAAGAAGACCCCCAGTAATGGCAAGATTAGAGGATCACTTTTCACTAAGATTTCTGGACACAAAGAAATTGCTTACTGCTGCCTCTCCCTAGGTGATTCTCTGCTAGCTCTGTTTTCACAAACAGATGGATTCAATAACACAAGAGCCCCAATGGCAAAGGTTAATTTGTATTCCTTCTTTAGACAGAAGGATAAATTATATCCAATAAATACACAAATCTTAAATATGCAACTTAATGAAGATTTATTTACCCAAGTATATACAAATGCAATCAGATAACTCTTACAAGCTAAAGAACATTTCCAGTGGTTGGATAGGTATTTTGGTACCTAGATAGTGGCATTCTAGAATTAACCATTTTTCTGTCTTCAACGACTTGTTCCAAATTTTGTGACCTTGCCATAAGTAGAATTATATATAATCTGGCCCTTGTCACATTATGAACATGAGAACAAGTGACACTATTTATGTCTATAATTTTATTTTTCATTAATGTATAGTATTTCACTGTAGGGCTATGACACATGTGTTGCCCCATTGGACTGCTGATGAATGGTAGTAGCAGTCCCAATTTTTTGCTATAATGAATGAATTATGACCTTGTAAATATTTTTGGTGAATATAAACAATCATTTCTCTTACATAAGATGAAATTTACTGAATTAAAACCACAAGAAACATTTTCCCAAAAATATTGGACCACTTTCACTTGCAACAGCAGTAATGAGAGTTCAAATTCTTCCTAATTGGGTTATGAGTTCTTCTAATTTTAGTTATGCAAGTGGGTGATTACCTTGTTGTCTTTACATTTCTCTGGTAAGTAATAGAATTAATCTTTATTTTCTTACAGTTATTCACTCACTGTTCCAACATCTTTTGTTTTGAAGTATATTTTTTTTACTTATGCATATCAGTTTATTATGAAGGATAGAATTCAGGAAAAGCCAAATGGAAGAAAATCATAGGGCAAGGCATAGAGGAGGGGTGCAGAGCTTTAATACTCTCTCTGGACACACCACCATCTATGTCGTCACCAACCTCAGAAGCCCTTTGACCCACTGTTAATAGTAAGTGGAGGTTCCATTACATAAGCACAACTAATTAAATTGTTGATAATTCGTGGACTCAATCTCCACTCCTTCCTCATCCCCAGAGGTGGAGAAGGGGCAGTACTGAAAGTTCTGTTCCATCACAAGATTGGTTACTGGGGACAAGAACCTCTTCTGAAGCCAAATGAACACCCCAGTAGGTCACTTTATTAGTATTGAAAAGATAATAAACTGAAAAGGTTTTAGGAGTTCTGTGCCAGGAACTAGAGACAAAGACCAAATATTTATTTTTTATTATATCATACATCTAAATGGGGAACTTCCACCCTAATTCTTTTTTTTAATTTATTTTATTTTTTTTAAATACATGACAGCGGAGTGCATTAAAACCACTAAACAAAAATCATGTAAAACATACTGGTAACCTAAAAATCCTGATTTACTTAGAAGGTTATGGACTATTTTTCAGCTCCTATAATAAAGTGGATTACAGATGAAAGGTGTGAAAGACATAAACTTTAAGTGGTAGAACAAAGAGAATTTCTGAAGTTGAAAGAGCAGACATAAACATGGTCACTAAAGGAATTCAAAGCTTTTGGTACCTATATCTACAACAATTATTAAATAAAATGCAATTCCTGGCAGGACTGACCAAAATCCTCATACATATAGTCCTAATTACAGCAGCTTCTGTTGGCTGATATAACATGGCAGTTTTCAATGAAAAAAATTTCCTTCCCCAAGTCAACGGAAAATATAGACTTGCATAAACAATGCAATAATCAGAACCAGATTCAGTTATGACACTAATGTTGGAATGAGGGAACTTAACATATCTTTGATTAATATGTAAAGAACTATAATGGAAAAATAGACAGCATGCAAGAAAAAATGGTCAATGAAATAGAAAAATGAGAACTAAGAAGGGAATCAAAAGGAAATGCATAAAACCAACATAGAAACAGAAATGAAAAATGTCTTACACAGGCTTTTGATGCAGTTAAAAAGAATCAGTTAAATAGAAGCTAAGCCATTAGAAATCTTCCAATTGAAATGCAAAGAGAAAAAGAATGTTTAAAACATCCACAGGAAATAGAAGACAACATAGAAGAACTGTGTGACAATATCAAAAGTTTGAAGAGAGAATGGAAGACAATAAAAAAATTTGAAGTAATAATTATTAAGAATTTGCAAATTAATGCCAGATAACCCAACCACAGATTTAAGAAACTCAGTAAACACTATACAACTGGAGTATGTTAGACACATACACAGGCAAACACACACACACACACAGACACACATGAAACGTAAAAACAACACCTACTCAAACTTCAGGAAAACAAAGTGAGGATCTTTAAAGAAACCAGAGAGAAAGAGAGAGAGAGAAAAAAATCTTACTTGCAAAGAATCATAGAAAGAAACCATTCAATTTTTTTAAACTGTAGTTAGGCTAGCCAATTGAAAAGATAAAGCAACAACCATATCAAAAATGAAAGAGGGGAATCACTGCTGATCCTAAAGATATTAGCAGAGTAATAAGGAAAAACTCTGAAGAATCATATGCTCAAAAATTTGATAACCTAGGTCAAATGGGCAAATTAATGACACAATCAAAACATCCCATTTGAGGAGAAATATACTAATGACTATATATATATATGTGTGTGTGTGTGTATGTATATATACACATATATATGCATATATATATATATATATGAAAATTACTTAATAAAAAGCCTTCTGAATGGAGGAAGTAAAAAGCCCTGGTTATTTGTTGTATATTCTACTCATGGGGACCTAGTTCTTGTGAGAGGTTGTTATAAAGAAGCAAGCCTGGCCTCTTTCTGCTCTCTTGACTTACTTGAGGTGCCATCCATGATGAGGTTCTTACCATAGCTGAGCAGAGGCTGGCACCATGTTATTGTACCCCCCAAAACTATGAGCTAAATAAATTTCTTTTATATATAAAGTATTCAGTTTTGAGTATTTTGTTTTAGTAAAAAAATATGGGCTAGGATTGTGGCTCAGGGGTAGAACACTCATCTAGCATGTGTGAGGCCCTGGGTTTGATCCTCAGCACCACATAAAAATAAATAAAATAAAGGTATTGTGTCCAACTATTTCTAAAAAATAAATGTTTAAAAAAATATGGACCACTCCAACTGTATATGTAGAAAGTGTGAATGAACTTACAAGAAAAGTTTTAGAGCTAATAAGCCAGTATAGCAAAATTGCAAGATAATCTATTTCCTATAAATCAAAAATTAACTATTTGTATTAGAAATGGAAAAGAATATTATTTACAATTGGACCCCTCAAATAAAGTACTTAGGTATGAAAATATGTGGAGGCTCTCTATACATAAAATTACAAAATACTGATAAAAGAAATCAAGTAAAACCTAACTTACTGGACATATAATCACTATTAATGGGTTGAAAACTCAGTATTGTTAAAATGTCAATTCCTCCTGACTTGAATTATAGACACACTGAAATCTTGGGAAACCTTCTTGAAGATAGCAACAAAATGATTCTAAAATTCCTATAAAAACACAAAAGACATTGGTTCATTAAACACAGTATGGAAAAAAAAGTTGAGGACTCATACCAAAAAAACTTAACATACTGAAACAGTAATATAGACTACAAGGCATTGGTGAAAACTAGACATAGATCATTGAAACTTACTAGAGAACTCAAAAAGATGTCTACACAAATGTACTCAATTGTTTTTTGACAAGGACAAACCAACAGAGAAAGGTAATTTTCAACAAATGGTGCTGAACCAATTGGATTTCCAATGACCTAACTATGAGCCTAAACAAAAACTTTATATCCTATACAAAAATTAAAAGGAAAGCAGGCAGGCACCGCGCTGATATCTCTTAGCCTTTCATGCTACACGCCTGGCAAAGGTACAAGAGAGACACAAAGCAACAGGACAGACTAGCTCTTCAACCTAAGTGTAAATTATAAAACTATAAAGGTTCTAGAATAAGACATAAGACAAAATCTCAGTAAGTTAGGGTTGGTGATGAGTTTTTAATATGACAACCAAAAGCACACTCCATAAAAAAAATGATAAATTGGACTTCATTAAAATTAAAAAAATGCTTTGTGAAAGACAATGTGAAGACAATGGAAAAATATAAAGCGACAGATTGGCAGAAAATATTTGCAAAACACATATCAGATGAAGTATTTATGTCCAAAATATGCAATGATCTCTTAAAATTTAACAAGTAACAATCAAATAACTCAATTTTAAAATGGGAAAAGAATGAACAGACATCTCATCAAAAATATATGCAAATGGGAAATAAGTATATGAAAAGATGCTCTAAAGCACTTGTCATTAGGGAAGTGCAAACTAAAACAAGATACCACTATGCTTATTAGAATGGCAACATTCCAAGAGAAAAAATAAAAACAAAACAAAACTTCTGACAATACCATTTGATGTTGAGGATTCAGAGCAAACAGACTTTCATTCTTTGCTGGCGGGGATGCAAAATGGCACAGCAACTTCAGAAGACAATTTGGCAGAGTTTCTCAAAGCTAAACATAGCATTACCATATGATCCAGCAATCACACTCCCAAGTATTTAACCAACAGATTTGAAAACTTGTGTCCACACACATATTGTGCATGTGAATGGTTGCATAAGCTTTACTCACAGCAAGTGCAAACTGTAAGCAACCACTATGTACTTCAATAGGTGAATGGGTAAATCATGGTACATCCATATACATGGAATACTATTCAACAATGTAAAAGAGCTATCAAGTCCCACAAAAACACGGAGCAACCTTGAATATGCTGATAACTTAAAGTACTCAAACTGTAATAATGGCTTAACATACTTCAAAATTTCATTTCATAAGTTACTGGATAAGGCAAAAGGAAAATAATGGAGATTATTAACTATTCAGTGATGCCAGGGAGTTGATGACATGGAATAGGTGAAGCCTAGGGGATTTTGGGGAGGGGGTTGATAAAACCATCAGATATGATAAGTGTAATAGTGGGTACATGATACTTTCCATTTGTCAAAACACATGGAACTGAACCAAACAACATTTGCAACTTTTCATTCCTAGTTAATGGCAGTGATGTAGAGAACTATGTCCTATTCCATGATGATTTGCAGTTTGTGAGAGATTAGCCAGAACAGAGGTGGAAGGTTCATCCTCACATGACTGCACACTCTATCCCAAGACTTTCCATTTGGTTGCTACCACTTTTATCTCCAAAATGGAAACTTGCATGTATCCCCTTAAAGAGACTCAGCATAAACAGCCAGATTTTTAAGGACTCAGAACCCTATTCTTGCCTCAGGTTTACAGGGCTACTGGAGATTGTAGGGTTAACCCAAGAGGAGGGGATCATCAGGAAGCAGAGCTCAGATTTATCCTTACCCTCTCCTAACTTTAATTATGCCTTGTGAAGTTTCCTTTTCCCTTCTATTCCCCATCATAACTCTCAGATGATCAGGGTATTTTAATTTTATTTTATATCTATATTTGGGATACTCAAAGCCCATATCAAATCTCAGCCCACCATTTACGTCAATAGGACTGTGCACGCAAGACCTGCGCAAATCTGGTGAAGTGTTTACATCCGCAGCAATAAGTGAGAAATGGTTTATTAATAATCACGACGTCACTGAGAGGGAGGGGGAAGCAGAGAGATTGAGACAAACACACACCCTCCTCCACTCTTCTCCAAATCACCCCCTCCCAACACAAGTGCCCAGTGTTGGCGCAGGAGCAGAAAAGACCCTGCAATGCAGAAAGAGAAGTGCGCAGTCTCCCAAAGGACCCCTCCCAAGACCCAGAGACAAGGCCCCCTCCCTTCGCCTCTGCGGCTACAAACACAAGTGACTCATGAGGAGCTTTGTTCTCAGAAACAGTCTTTTACTGATGGGCCTGAAATCAGCTTTTACCAAGAATCCTAATTTCAAATATTCATACTTAGTCTATTGAAGCCTATAGCCAAAGCTTAAAATTCAGTCCCTTCCAGCAGGCTGTAACCAACTTTGTCATCAAAAGGACAATAAAGAAAAACTTGCACATATATGACAGTGGGCAGAGAACCAAATTGCAACTCTGGTGGCCTCTCCTTGGATGATCATGTAGAATATCGCAGGCATCCTGTACCAGTCCTGAGCTAGGCATGCTTCTGGGGATTAGAAAGCTCAAAGTGGGGGAAAGGCTTTCACTGAGCACAATTTACATTTCTGATATTAGGGCTTGCTAACACTATGTTTATTTTCTTTATTTTATTTTATTTTTTGAGCTGTTCTTGAAGTCACCCTTGACTCTATAGAGTTCTTAACTCACCTCTTGTCGAATTCCATCTGCCTTTTAATTCCACATCTTAAACCATAGATGATCAGGACTTCTCCATCCATCCACACCTGAATCGAAGGCCCCAATATTCCATCCCAAATGTCCACACCCACAGTTGCATTTGGATGGGGAGCAGATGGGCAGAAAGGCAATTTATTTGGAGCCACTGAAGGCTGTCTTCATAGTAATACAACAGAAAATGGCTGATGAACGGCTGTCAGCCCAAAGGAGAGAATGGCGGGTTAGGAGGGTCGGCAAAGCATTAGCCCTCTCTATCTCCCTACTATTCCCACCCCTGCTTCTGCTGTGACCCTAAAGGAGACACAAGCACAATGAAGAACTTGCCAGGCATCAAAGAAGAGAGTGCAAGGCCGGAAGCCCCCTCCTCTCAACGGGAGGGCTCCTGGCTTGCCCCTCCTTCCCTCCTGCACACTCCCCCTCCCAGCTGTTGGTCCACACATTTGTTCTCGGAAACAAAGCTCTCACAGGCACAGACCAGCATACCAGATTTACAAAGAATACCCCAAATTTCAAACATTCTGTTCTGAGATTTGTCAAACAGAGGATATAGCACTTGCCCAGTGAACCGTTGCATGATAGAGGCAACAGAATGTTGGGTTTGAGAGATGGGTAATCATGGATTTGGCTGTCAGTATTTCAGAAATCTTGGTTGATCTACCTGAAGCTTTCATGATTTATTCATTTAGTCGTCTTTGTGTCTCATCTCTCCTTCACAATCTCAATTCACATTGTCCAGCCCCAGCTTTAAGTGATTTCCTGTCTGAATCCAGAGTCTCTCATTTTTTTTTGTAAAACTTTTATTCTGCACACGAACCAGAGATCCCTTTAGACCTTCCTGTAGATCAGCAAATTAAGGCAACTTAAGTGGAGGCAATTTAAGTCTGAACAGTTATAGAATATAAAATAGATGATTAGGGCTCTTGAGCCTGGAGAGAAGAATAGGCAGCGAGGGTTAGAATAGAGAAGCAGCTCAGCTGGCCTCTCCCCAGCCCCCAACAGCACCCCCTCCCCCAGCACTTTGCTTCTGTATGAATGAGGAGAGCAAGGCACAAAGAAGACCCCTCAGTATACAAGGTATACAAAGCATAGTCTGAAGACCCCTTGATACACAAAGAGGGCTTCTGCTCCCCTGTCTTGCCCACACTACACTCCATGCTGCCTTTCACGTACAACTTCTCCACACACACAGCCTGGCCACCAAATTCTCTGAAGTGCCTTCATTTTAAGTGTCCTGCAGTAGATTTATCTATGCAGGGTGCCTACTGAATCCCATGCAATCATTTTCTCTAGGAACAGAGTGTGAAATGAAGCTAATGGGCAAAATAGTGGATATTTCTGAAATGGAAGCAATTTTCCAAGCCTGTATTTTGTGTTCAGTGTTGAAATTTTGTTCCATTTCAGCCTTTTGAGCCATTACCACATAGTTTGTCCAATTAAAACCCCCTTTTCATTCTTCCTCCCAGCTTTCCATCTCAAACACATGAGCTCCAATTAACCCACCTTGGAACTCAACATCCACAACTGTCTTGTAAAATATTAACCAGTGAAACTAAGAGGGTCAGTCATGATCATAATGCTCTGTAGGGACACAGTACACAACTTTCACTTTGCAATCACAAACTCGGAGGGAGGTAGGGAGAATGGGAAGATAAGGAGGTGGGAAAGAAAAAGCCAACATTCCCTCCATCTCTCTGTGCCCCACCCCCTTTTCTGTAGGGAGCTGAAGGACAAAGAAGTCGCTAGTATTCCTACTAGACTCTCCTGGGGGCAGAGGGCCCCCCTTTTGTGTCTCTTTCCTCCCCTAGAGTCCCTTTCCCAGCTCTCTGACACTGGCTGGCTTTGTCTTCAGAAATAAAGCCTATACAAAATTCACCATTATACTGGATTTCCCTCAGATAGTCCCAATTCCAAACATTGTTGCCTTGCACCTGGCCACAGGGTTGCACATTAGTTCTGCATCCTTTCCCAGCATCTTGGGAATAAATAATACAACCAGGGACCAAAACAAAAATTTATGAGGCTAACTACCTGGGTTTTTTTTTTTTTTTTTTTTTTTGCTTCAGCTTTATAATGCCTTTTCAGTTTGTCAAACTCTTTTTTTTTAAAATATTTATTAATTTTTTTAGTTTTTGGCAGACACAACATCTTTGTTTGTATGTGTTGCTGAGGATCGAACCCAGGCTGCATGCATGCCAGGCGAGCGCGCTACCGCTTGAGCCACATCCCCAGCCCTCAGTTTGTCAAACTCTTAACCCGCTCCTTGTCAAAGCTCCATAGCTAGTTCATTGTCTGAGCGCGAGCGCGTGTGCACACACACACAGTATGCTTAATCATTCCCCCTGCAACTCTATCAGACACCTTGCTTGCCTATTCCAAATATTAAGGGCATGCAGGAAGATAAGTGAGATGGCAGAATAAGGTGATCCTTGAGGAGTATAGCTTAAGCTGGGCTTATCGGTAAGCTGTTAAAAAGCAGTTCATCCAATAAAGTTGCTTAGAGATAAGGATTGGCAGGCAGGTGAAGAAGGCCAGGCTCTGTGGATCACCTGTGCTACTGCCACTTTTGACCCTGGTGAGAACAACCTGAAGGGAAAAAGTGCATGAGAGGAACATTGAGGGTCCAGAAAACCTACTGCACCACACAGGGACAGTGACTGGCCAATTGCCTTGCTTCTCTTTCAGGTTCTTCAGGTCCGTCAAAAGATTCAACATCATGCATCTACCTTTGTGTAACAATTCTGCTGTTGGCCAGAACAGAGACATTCATGTAAAGTCACACTCATGTTTGATCCCTCACTAATAATGACTGTGTACTTCCAAAATCTTAAATCTAAACATCTCAATCTGTAGCCCCCGTTTTCTGTTTATGTTCCATTAAAAAATGTAAACAATACATTAGTCCTTATGGAATTCTAATTCTTTGACCCTTCCTTTCTTCATTCCTTATTGCCTCTCCACTACTTTCTAGTTTTGTTTTTCCTATTCCATTCATATCCATTTGCCCAATGTAACCATATAGGCTTCTTACTCATATTTATTCCCTATCCTACCCTGAAATCCACACATGTCTGAAGAAAAATGGTCAACTTGTCTAAAAGTTTGAATAATTTTTTTTTATTGTGGTAAAATACCTGTAACACAAAGTTTACCCTTTTAATCACTTTTAAAGTGTACATTTCAGTGGCACTAAGTTGTTCACAGTGTTGTGCAATCCATCTCCAGATTTTCTTTCATCTTGCAAAACTGAAACTCTATGCCCATTAAACAATAACTCCCTATTTCTTCCCTCCTCCTAGCTCCTGATAATGCTTGTTCCATTTTTTGGTCTTTATGATATTACTCTATGTACTTCATTTAAGTGGAACCATACATCATTTACCTTTTTTTTGTGATTGGCTTGCATTGCCTAATATTATATCTAAAAGGTTCATCCATAAAGCATACATGTCATCATTTGCTTTTCAAAAATGACTAACATTTATTTGTATATATATTGCACATTTTATTCATCTGTGGACACAGGTTGCTTTCATGTTTTAGCTATTATAAATAATGAAGCTACAAACTTTGGTATAAAAGTGCATCTTCAAGACCCTGTTTTCAATTCTTGAGAATATAACTAGAACTGGAATTATTGGATCACTTGGTAATTCTATTTTAAATATTTGGATTACTTCTTGCTGGTAGATAGTACAAATTTTGTTGGTATTTTATACCTTCGAGAATGCAAGAAGAATCTATCAATGATCAGTCTAGTCACCCAACATTTCAGCTCCCCCATATCCACTCATTTAAGAGACAAAGTTACCACCTCAAAACAACACACCAGGATGTCCACTTGTTGGTTCCAAATGCCTTCATATCATGGAAGGGAATTCTGATTGACATGAATACAATTATATAAAATGACCCTTGAATTTCCATAACTTCCATACGACCGTGCTCCATATGAGCATCCTTTGATAGCCCAGTTTTTATTGCTCTTCTATCTTAACTTGATCAGGTCATTGTTATAAGTTTCTACTTATAACTTGATAAATACCCAAACATTGGATTTTTGTTGTTTGATTATTCTATCGCTGCAGGAAAAAAATAAATTTAAGCACTGAACTTACTTGTTCTTACTTCCAACCAGTTTTCCCATCAGTTCTCCAAAGTATGGAAACCTTCCAGAAAGGATGTTGTTCATTTGTCTTGGTGTTACCGTTTGTAAAACAAACAGCTTACTTTTGGTTCATCAGGAGCTGTTCGTAGGTCATCAACCATTTAACAATTAAATCTAGCAATTCCTAAAGTGATTTCAATATTGGCCTTTCTTATTGGGTCTGTAATGTTCCCCAAAGTCTCATGTTGAAAACATGGTCCCCATTCCAGCAAGGTTCAGCCTTCCTCTGTTAGTCAAATGGGTGGATTTAAATCACTCATAGCTCCTTAATTTATAATATTATTAATGCATTTATTATAACACTTAGAATCTGTATAAAGTCCAAAATCTCTTCCAACCAAGTTAGGACAGAAAGTCTGTAAATTCAAGTAGTCCTGAAGCAATATAACAAGTGTAAATTGAATCCTTTTCACATGAAGTCAAGCTGTTTTTGACTCTTTTTTGAGATTGGAAATGGAAAAAATAACTTAAAAAATCAATCATGTCATTTGTGACAGCATCAATGGAACTGGAGATCATTATATTAAGTGAAAAAAGTCAGGCACAGAAAGACAAGCACCACACAATCTCATTCGTATGTGCAATATAAAAAAAATTGATCTTGTAGAAATTGAGAGTTTATTGGCAGTTGGAAAGGCTGGGGAGAAAAGGGGAAATTATAGTTAGATAGGAAAAATTTTCTGGTGTGCTATTGCACAGTAGGGTGACTATAACAAACTATAATGGACTGTGTATTTCAAAAAAAAGCAATTTATTTGAAATGATAAATTTTTGAGGGGATAGAAATGTTTAACCTGATTTAAATATTCATTAACATATACATATATGAAAACATCACATCACCCATTAATGTACACAATTTACTATTTTGGGTGTTAATTAAAATATGAATTTAGGTCCTGGGAGTGTAACTCAGCGATAGAGTGTATGCTTAGCATCCGTAAGTCCCCAGATTCAATGCCCAGTGAAAAAATTAAAAATATATAAATTTAATTTAAAGAAGAGAATCTCAAAATGAAAAAAATCCATCACTGAGTTCTGATCTCCTAAGGTGTTGCATGAACCATGCCAGGGACTGCTGATGTATTGTAATACCTCAGTCAAGCATTGATAACCTACCACTAGTTTCTGTGAATCATCCACATTTTTTATGGGTCACACAAGGCTATTGTATAGAGAAAATTTTGACACCATTCTCTAACAGCTAAAATTTAATTCAATAAAGTTCTAATTTTTTTTTCATGTATCCGATACTGTTCAAATCAACAACTTGTGCGGGTTTAGGTAGTTCTACTGGTTCCCACTTAGGAGGTCTTATTAGTGCTACCTTAATGGTGAATTTACATTACATCTCTATTGCAATACTGTACAGACTAGTTGTTCTTCAGTCAGATATTATTCCATGTTAATATTGCATGAAGGTAAAGAAGATATAAGCATTTCACATAAAATCTGTTTACATGTTTCATTTTTCATTTAAATTTTAACTTTAATCCCATCCATTGCTACATCTGCATGTCCTCCCAATCTAATTTTAGCTACTTTTAGTTGTTCACCAGCATATTTGGAATCACAGTTCAGGGGACTTCCATATTGAGGATCCCCAGAAATGGCCCCACCCTTGACTATTTTCCATCCTTTGAAGATTTTACTGAGTTCCTTGGTATATGGTCTAATTCCCCACCCAAGAGTTGGAAAAATAAACACTAGATCCTTCATTAATCTTTATGCTGAACAATTGGCTGGGCCACTGACCATTCAGGTATCTCATTGTTACATTTGCCTCTTATTTTTAAAACTTTCCCCAAAGTAGAGTAAGTATAATAGATACATTTAGAGCTCTTCATCATTGGGGGAAC
Source organism: Marmota flaviventris (assembly GCF_047511675.1). Lineage (NCBI taxonomy): Eukaryota > Metazoa > Chordata > Mammalia > Rodentia > Sciuridae > Marmota > Marmota flaviventris. The sequence continues at coordinate 128,421,733 of NC_092499.1, forward strand.
AGTAGGGCATCCCACAAATCCACATAACCTCTGACAGTGCTGTCATAAGACACTTATGTTGATCCCATCAATGCTTACTCTACTCATTTGATTCTTTCACAATCACTTAAAGACATTCATTTTGCTGAAATTTGTCTTTTGATATTTCCTTTGTCTCCTCCATTCTCTTTTGGACCTAATTTTTTTAGTTAATACCCATAAGGGAAAGTAGACACAATAGATTTATTTGACCCAGCATCTTCGACCATCTGTTGATTTTCAGCAGTAGGTTTACATGAGATGCCTTGGAAAGGAATTCCCTTTGGCTGTGTTTACCATGATCTGGACATAGAAATCATTAAATAAATGTACATCCTGATCAACATAAAACCAATCCAGCACAGCATAAATACGCAACATATCAGCTGCTTAATCTGGGAAGTTCTATTTGAAAAAATAGGAAGGTCAATTTTCCTTCACAAGGTAACAAAATTACAGTGGCTTTATCAGTGTATGGGAATAGCTTCCCCAGGGTATTAATCGGCTGTGTGGTTTCAGCATGTACATACGTGTTATTGATGAATAATGATCTCTGGGTCTCAAATCAACTCAAATATGCTCCTTTATACTGTAACATTTAAAGTAAACTGTTCCCCAAACGGTAACATTCTTAATTAAATTTTAAAAAGTTTCTCCAATAAGTTTATAGTGATCCACAAAATGATATGACTACTTTGCATTCTAGTCTTTGGTTTGAGTATTTTCTTGTTTTGTTTTCCTCTCGCCAACTTGTATTACTCTATTTGTGACAAGAGGTCATAGAGGTAAAATGTACTGTTTCTGAATAGTTTTTCATTTGATGGCAAACCTGAGGTCAGTAGTGATAGCTAGAACGAGCCAGAATCCAACTTTGGTGCAGCTCCAGAATCAGCCTCATCACTCATTTGTTTTAATGTTAGCTATTACAAATAAAAATAACAAAGATATTGCACATTTATCTTTTTTGATTATTACTCTGCATTTCTAAAGTATTCAGTGAGCCAGTTCTTAAGGAACTGGATCTATTATTTCTAAATCCTCTTGGAAATACTTTACCTTTGGTAAGATCACAATACAAACGCTGTCTCATAATCTTATAAAATGGGTGACTTGGTAACCATACATCCATCACAAGTTTTTCATGCCTTGCTCTTTTGTCATCATGATCATCATCAACAACAACTTAGCAAATTTCAGTGAGTCATAATCATTCTTGTGAATTCCAATATGGTACCAACTTGTGAACTGGGTTCCTTAGACCCACCCGCCCTCAGGCCCTATGAGCCACTTGAAGAATTCACATAATTCAGAAAAGCTATCATAATATGGTCAGTAAAATGAAACATTAAAAAAAGGAACACAGGGCAAAGACCAAGAGAAAACAGGTGAATATTTCCAGTTGTCCTTTCATGGGGAGTCTTTTAGAGGAGATAATTCTCTCAGCAACATACTTTCAGAGATGTACCCCAAAGATCCTCAACTGAGCTTTGACATGTTTTATTGCAGACCACTCACATAGGCACAAAGCACCTACATGACTGCTAAATTCAGGCTATAACTCTCAGAACAAAGTAAGACACTCACCATAAGTCATATTATGGATTTAAACTATCTGATTAATCTGGTACCATATGGTCCACTGATTCAGGCATACAAAGAAGTTCTTATCAGGAAGAGTATTCCATGAGCTTAAGAACTCGTATCTGAGGATCAGGTAAAGGGCCAGCTCTGAAGATGGACTTTTCTTGTCAATAGTGTGTGTTAGCAGCCCAACCCTGCTGGCCTAACCATTTCCTAAATAATTTTATGAATTCATCATTGCTTTTATACAAAAATCAGAACTTTATAGAAATTTAAAAGTAAGGAAAACTAGAGCTCAATTTCCCCAGTGAACATATAAGAAAAAAATCTGTAACAAAATATGTAAATTGAATTTAGAAATAATTAAAATTTCTAATTGCCAGGACCAATTAAAATTTAGCCCTGAAATGGAAGGTAAAAACAACAGAATTTACAGTTATATGATTATATGATAAAATTTAAATATGATAATATGTATGCTATATGATATCGTACATGTATTACACTAAAATATAGCATGAATAATAACATCCAGGTGTGGTGTTGCATACCTGTAATTCCAGCAGCTTGGGAGGCTGAGACAGGAAGATCTCGATTTCAAAGATAGCTTCAGTAATTTAGTGAGGGAGGTCTTAAACATCTTAGAGAGATCCTGTCTCAAAAACAAAAGAAAACAACAACAAAAAACTAAGCTCTCCTGGGTTCAATTCCTTGTACCAAAATAATTAATAATAATAATAATAATAATAATAATAATAATAATAATAATAATAATAAACAATAATATAGGATAGTATATGTTTTAGCTTTTTTAACTCTATGACAAAAGAACTGAAAAGAACAGTTTTAGGAAGAAGTTTATTTGGGAAGGGGGCTCACAGTTTCAGAAGTCTCAGTTCATAAAAGGCTGGCTCCATCCCTTGGAGCTCAAGGTGAGGCAGAACATCATGGCAGAAAAGTGTGATGGAGGGAAGCAGCTGGGAACATAGCACCAGGAAGCAGAGATAGAGATAGAGAAAGAGATAGAGAGTCTCTTCATCATGACAAAATATGAAGCCCCAAGATATACCCCCAATGACCTACCTCCTCCACCACACCCGACCTACTTTCAGAGTTAAGGCTCTCCTAACCCAATCATTTCACCTCTAAACCTTCTTGTGTTATCTCACAGATGAGCTTTTAGGGAACACTCAAATCTAAACCCATAACAATAATACACACACACACACACACACACACTTATACATAATATGTCAGATAGTATCTATCATATTGTTGTGTATGTTATATTTTTCATAATGGTATGATCATCTATAATAAAAAATGAAAACCATAGAATCATATTAGGAGATGCAGGGAATTCATATAACAAATTAAAAGCCCTTTCCCATTAAAAACCTATCAACAATCTGGAAATAGACAACATCTTTTATAAACTGATGAGGAGCATCTGTGAATTATTTACAGAAAGCAACATGCTTAATAGAGAAAGATTTAATATTTACCCTTAGAGAAGAAAGAGGAAAGCCTTGCTGTCTCATCACTTCTAGTCAATATTATATTCCAAGTTCTAGTCAATGTAATTAAGCAAAAAATACTAATAAAATAAATAATAAATGAATTCCATAAAGATTAGTAAGAGTTAAAACTCCATTCATCCACCCAGCAATATAATTTTATTCAATCATAAAAAATTGACATCCTATTGTTTGCAGCAAAATGGATAGAGCTGTAGGGCATTATGTTAAATGAAATAAATGAGATGCACACATTCTGCCTCATGCATGGATGTTAAAATAATAAAAGTTGATTGGAATGTATGGTCATGAATACTAGAAGCTGAGCAGGGGGTATGGTGGAGAGTGGGAGGTTAAATGACAGGTACCCAAACACAGTTAGATGGAAATAATAAGTTCCATTGTTCTTCAGAACACTGGGGGACTGTATTCACAACTTACATATTTTATGAATAACTAGAGGAGAGAAGTTTGATGGTTAAAGTAATGAAAAGAAGATGGAAATATTAATTACCCTGATTTAATGAGTACATATTTTATACATGTATTGAAATAGCACACTTGTACCTCATAAATATGTACAATTCTCTAAATAATCATTATGCATTAATCTCAAAATTTTAAATGTTTAAGGAGATGGAAATGTCAACTACTCTAATTTAATCATTATACTTTGTAAAAATGTACCATATTGTCACATGATATTCCATAAATATGTTTAATTAAAATAATAATTTTGAAAAATATTTCAAAAGTGGCAAAGCATGCCTTTATGTACATGAAATAATGATTTCTGTAGAGAACCTTCTTTTAAGGAATATAGAAAACCTATTGTGACTCAGAAGTGCATTTAATAAGGTTATATGTTTTACAATATTAAAATAAAAGATATACACATAAATTCACTATTAATAAGCATTGGAAAATATTAAAATAATACTTATAACAGCACTTTAAAATTTAAAAAATCTTACTGATAGGAATTCCAAACTGAAAAGTATGACATATTGCTGTGACAAATTAAAAATCGTCCCAATGAGTTCACAGAATGTATAGATCTGAAACAGATCTATAGGTAAAATGGAATCTAAAATAATCTCAATAATAAATAATATACATTTTGTGGGAATTATCCATCAGGAAAATACAGCTTAGAGAGGGTACAGAAATTACAACACATAAAAGAAAAAAATTGACTTATCAATCTTTTAAAATTTGCTTTATAAAAGTTAACTTTCAATAGCGCACTTTGGTTTAGAAAACTTTCTTTAGTCTTTTCATTTATTTTTTCAACAGCACATTGCTGAGTGACAAATTATCTTACTTTTTTCTTCATCTGAAAACGTCTTGATTCTCTTCATTCCCAAACTAAATTTTCAGTAGATATGAGATTCAGGAGTAGCAGTCCTTTTCATTCAGAACTTGAAAATTGTCCTGCCACTTCCTTCTGGCTCCCATGGCTTCTGGTGAGAATTCTGCTGTTTTTAAAATTGCTTTCCCCCCTCAGGTAAGGTGTTGTTTCTCCCTGACTGCTTTCGAAAGTTTTCCTTTGTGTATTAGTTTTCTGAAGTTTGACTACGATGTACCTTGGTGTTCATTTCTTCAGGTTTTGTTTTAGTCAGCTTTTTCATCTCTGTGACCAAGAACTGACAAGAACAATTTTAAGGAGAAAAAGTTGATTTCAGGCTTAAAGATTCAGGGGTCTCATTCCATAGATGGCCAATTATTTTCCTCTGGGCTTGAGGTGAGGCAGAACATCAGGGTGCAGTAGAGAAAAGTGGTAGAGTGCGGTAGAGAAGAGTGGCTCAGGACTTGGCACCAGGAAGGAGACAGGGGGCAGAGTGGGGGGGGGTTGGGGAAGAGAAACTCTTCTCACCATAGCAAAATATATGCCCCAAAGGCACACTTCCATCAACCCAGCTTTTCCAGCCACATCCTACCTGTGTATAAGTTACCACCCACTTAATCCGTATCAGAGGATTAATGTATCGATTAGGTTAAAATTCTCATAACCTAATCATTTCACCTCCATACTTTTTTGAATTGTTTCATACATGAGCTTTTGTGGGATACCTACTATCTAAACCAAAACAGGTTTATTCTGTTTGGACATCATTTAGTTTCCTGAATAAATATTTCTATGTCTTCTCCCAAACTTGGGAAGTCTTCAGTCATTATTTCCTTGGTAGTTTTCCAGGTCTGCTATCTTTCTTCCCCTCCTTTAGAACTCATATGAAGTTCATATCTCTTATTACAGTGCCAGAGGTTGTGGAGGCTCTACTCATTTCTTTAATTTTTCCAATCCATCTGCTCTCTGTTTTTATGATTGGGTAATTTTTTAATTGTCTTATCTTTAAGTTTGTAGATTTTTCACCCCACCATTCTGTCCGTTTTTCTGTTGAACTTATGCTGTGCTACCTTCAATCATTAGTTATAGTACTTCTTGGTAGTTCTTGTAAGGTTGTCTATATACAGCATCATGTTGCCTGTGAATATATACTACCTTTTTTCTTCCTTTTTAATCTACACGGATCTTTTCCTTCTTCTAACCTGGCACCAGCTAGGACTTCCAGTATAATGTTGAATAGAAATTGTAACTTCTGGTATTATTCCTGAAATTTTAAAGAGAACATTTAGTTCTTTATTACTATGTATGACTTTAGATGAGATTTGTCTTAGATTCTTCTTGCTGCTTTGAGGAAGTTATTTTCAGTGCTATTTGATATTTCTATCATGCATAGATGTTGGATTTTAGGAAATGATTTCACTACATATTTTGAGGTGAATGTATAATTTTCTACTTTATTCTCTGAATAATGAATTGTGTTGGTAAATTTTTAACATTAAAACTAGCTTTCATAATCTGCACTGGATCATGATTTATTATATTTTTACATATTGATGGATTTACTATGCTAATATTTTATTAAGAATTTTTAATATCCATGCTCATGAGGAAATTAATCTTAGTTGTTCCATAATGTCTTTATTTGATTTTGTTATCAGGGTAATCAGAGCATGAAAAAAAATGAGTTGGAAAAAATTTCCACCTTTCTTTTTAATGAGATTTTTTATAAGATCAATATAATATTCTTCTTAAACTTTATAAAATTCACCAGTGAAGCTATCTGCTATCTGAGTTAGGAGTTTTTTTTTTCTTAGTGGGAAGGTTTTTAATAATAAATCCTTAGAAAGATCTATAAGATTACATTCTTATAAGTAATAAAGTTGTAAAAATGAGAAGATACAAAAATTTCATATGCAGAAAACCATATGTCACTAAAAGGATATATAGAAATATATCATACACAATTTCATACACAGAAAACCAAATGTCACTAAAAGGATATATAGAAATGTTTGAAAACATTTATTCCATTTAATCAGAAAACCTAAGTGAAATGGACAAATCACTCAATTTATTAGCATCAGCAGGGCAATGGTCCAGGTAACATGTCCAGTGGATTATCAATGACCAAACTAGTGGACATGCTGACATTCCTTTCCTGTAGTAACCAGACAACACTACTGCTTTTATTGGAACATTCTTGTAGGAATAAAGATTGCTCACTTGTAGACTGGTGATGGTATTAAATGACCTCAGTTTACATATATCCTCATAGAGGACACTTCTTTCTCTATCCCTTTCCTTCTGAACCTAATGTCCCCTACAAAGTCATATTTAAATTCATATTTAATTGTAAAATATGGAATGCTTTTTTCATAATTTCAGGAATAAGGTAAGGAGGTCCACTTTTACATTTCCGTCCAATGTTATACTAGATTTTCTAGCTGATATACAATAAGGAGAAGAAGGAAGAAAAAGATTATGCATTTTAGAAAGGAAGAGATAAAGCAGTCTTTATTCTGAAACAACATGCCTGTAGATATCTTTATAAAAACTACAGAAAAGTTCTGTAACTCTTAAGTGAAGGCAGTAAAGTGTAGAACAAAGGTTCAGCAGAAAAAATGGAGGGGATAGAGAACAGAATTTGTGAGCTTGAAGATAGAAAAAAACTGTACATTACCCCATTATCACAACAGAGAGCAAATGGACTGGAGGAAATAAAGAAAGGAATAATAGAGCCTCAGCAACCTGTGGCACTATAATGAGAGATCTAAACTTCATAAAATAGGAGTTCTTGAAGGAGGCTGAAAAAGTTGACAGGACTAGGAAACTACTAAGGAAATAATGGCCTCAAACTTCCCAAGTATGGCAGAAGGAATATATACATATTCAGGAAATTGATGCCCGAACAAAATAACCCCAAAGAAATGGGTACCAAGATACGTCAATCAAACTTCAGAAAACTAAAACACAAAGGAAAACTTTCGAAAGCAGTCAGGGAGAAACAACACCTTACCTGAGGGGGGAAAGCAATTTCAAAAAACAGCAGAATTCTCACCAGAAGCCATGGGAGCCAGAAGGAAGTGGCAGGACAATTTTCAAGTTCTGAATGAAAAGGACTGCCACTCCTGAATCTCATATCTACTGAAAATTTAGTTTAGGAATGACGAGGAATGAAGACAAACTAAGATACAGTTTATCTATGATTTGTCACATTCAGAAGTGCTACAAAAATGTGACTAAATGATGATCTCTAAATAGTAGAAAGCAATGAAAAAATAAAGTTTCAAAGACCAGGAAGGAAGGAAGAACACAATAATGAAACACACACATACACACACACACACACACACACATCAGATGTTCTTTCTTCCAACTAGTCTCTTAAGTTTTCCTCCTGGAGATCAAAAGGTTGACAGAGGGAATATTTTATATCACTATAACATAAATAATGGTGAGCAAAGAAATTTAAAGAGAAAGGATGTTTTGATGCTTCATTTGAACTGGTAAAATGACAACATCACTAGACTGTGGTTATGTGTGTGTGCGTGTGTGTGTGTGTGTGTGTGTGTGTGTGTATGTGTGTTTGAAGAGTTAAATACATACAGAAACACCATAGGTTAATCAAAATGGAATTCAAAACATGTTCAAGGAATGCACAAGAAAAAAAGTTACAAAACAAGTAGGAATATCGACGTCAAACAGAACAAACAGAAAAAAAATTGGACTTAAAGCCATAATTTATCAATTATTAGATTAAATGTAAATGGTCTCAATACAGCAATGAAATAAAGAATACTTTGACAGGCAGATTTAAAAGCATGTCCCAGGGCTGGGGATGTGGCTCGAGCGGTAGCACGAGGCCCTGGGTTTCACCCTCAGCACCACATACAAATAAAGATGTTGTGTCCGCCGAAAACTAAAAAATAAATATTACAAAGTTCTCTCTCTCTCTCTCTCTCTCTCTCTCTCTCTCTCTTTAAAACAATAAATAAATAAAAGCATGTCCCATATAAATCATGATCACAGTGAAGAAATCAAATGCCCAGTAAATTACTCAATAGGTACTTCAGTGTTTATAATAATCATATAATTAGTTTAGAAAATCCACTAATGTGCTCAACAAAGACCATCAAGAAATAATAAAAAATTCTTTGGAAGATAGAGAAGACAATTTCTAGAGTTCACACATATCCTTCTAAAGGTCAATTTTAACAAAACTGGTATACAAAGATACAAGGATGTGTGGTTCACATACAAAAGAGGGAATTTTCTTTTTCCTCTGAGAAAGCTCCATTACTTATTAAATTAGTGACTTACTAATTCTTTAAATTAATGACTTACTAGGTCACTAATTTAAATCAAATATTTTACATCAACTACTTCAAACTACTAAAGAAAAACATATATGAATAATCAAAAAGTATCAAGACTGCCACAAAATTAAATAATATTAGTAAAGTGATGGATTTATATTTTTAAAGGACCAGATATAATTTTTAGGGGAAAAAGTACAATAACTGAAATAAAAATATTCTAGAAGTGTGCAACAGTAAATTGAAGCTGGCAGAGGAAATAATTAACAAATTCAAAAATAGCTCAATGGAGATGGCCCAATTGAGATGAAGATTTTTAAAAATTTAGAAAATCAGCTTCATGGATCTGTTAACCCTAGGAAATATAACAATACATGCATAATGGGAGTTTGGAGGACATGGAAAAGAACACCAGAAGAGTATTTCAAGGAGAACTAGGCACCAATTAGATGAAAAATATGATCATATCTATGTAGATTCAGTATATCCAAATAAAATTAAATTCAGACACATTCATATCTGGATACATTGTGATTAAAATGTCAAAGTCAGAGACAATGAGAACTCTTGAAAGTAACAAGAATGGAGCAACTCAACAGAGATAAGCCATCATTGACAGTAACAGGTACTTGCTCATAAGAAACCCTAGGGAACAGGAGGTAGTAGGGTGTGCACTCAATATGCTGGGGTGAAAAATGACTGTCCATCAGCAATTCTTACATCCAGCAGATGTATCCTTCAAAATATATGGAATAAATTAATATCTTTATAAACAAACAGACAAAACTAAGAGAATTTTTTTGTTAATAAGCCTGTGCCACCAAAAATACTGAATGGAATTTATCCAGATGAAATCATAAGACCCTGGAAATAGTCTTAATAGAAGTAAACTACTTGCATGAATATAAAAGACAATATAATTGGATTTGTTGTTTGTAACACTTTTAAAAATCCTATGTAATTTAAATGGCAATTGCATAAAGCAATGATTATAAATCTGTGCTGATGGGATTAAAATATATAAAGATGTAATTTGAATGACAATTACAAGACAAATTAGTTGGAGTGAACACAGCTATAAAGGAGCAAATTCTTTGTATACTATAAAATTAAGGTGGTATTAATCTGCACTAGATTGTTTTAAACTAAGCTGTTAATTATAATGTTTGAGGCTACCATTAAGAAAATAACTTTAAAACATAATGTGAAAGAAAAGTCAAGGGAATTAAAATGTTACACCAGAAAACATATATTTAACAAAGAAGATTTAGAAGTTTACAGTAGTAATAGAGAAACAGAAAAGACGTAAGCTATAGAAAAATACAGCAAATTGGCAGGTGAACATCTTAAATTATCAATAATTCCATGGAATGCAAATCAATCAAAATCAAACCAGAGGGATTAATATAAAAATAACCATTAACTTTCTAAATGAGATTTTCGCTTTAAAGACATAAACAATTCAGGTGGGGAAAAAAAGTTAAAATATGCACCAAACAGTTTTCAACAATAGAGCTAGAGTGCCTAGACTAGCATTACAGACATTAATCTTTAAGACAAAAATATTAGAGAAAAAGAAGGGTGCCTGATAATGATGAATGTTCCATCTATTACAAAGATAAAAGAATTATAAACATATTCATCTAACAACAAAGCCCTCAAATACAAGAAGCAATACAGAATTGAAGGGAGAAATAAACAATTCAACCATAATTATTGGGTACTTCAATACCCTACTTTCAATAATGGATAGAACAACTACACAGAAAATTAACATGGAAATAGAACACTTGAATAGCACAAAGAACCAATTATACATAATAGACAAATGCAAAACACTTCACCCAACAATAGAAGAGTGTACATTCTATTTATGTGCACACAAAACATTGTCCAGGGAGACCATATGTGAAGACACAATATGATTTTCAATAAATTCAAAAGGATTTAAATCATAAATAGTATATTCTTCAACAAAAATGAAATGAAAATCAAAGAAACAAAAAATGATGGGAAAGTCACAAATACATAGAAGTTAAATTACTCCTTAATAACTGATGTAAACTAAGGAAATAAAACTGAAATTAGAAAATATTTTAAGAAATATAAAAGTGAAAACACACAAAACCAAATTTTGAAGATCACAAAACAGTATTTAGAGAAATATATACATATATAGGTATAAAAAAGATGCCAAATGAATAAACTTATTTCCCCCCAGCTAGAAATAAATGATAGCTAATTAAAGGCAAAACATACTAAAAAAAGAAATAAGAAAGATGATGGTGGAAATATGTAAATTATAGAGTAGAAAATTAATAGACTTATTAAACAAACCAGAAATTGCTTATACAAAAAATATATATATAATTGGCAAACATTTGCTTAGGCTAAAAAAATTAAAAAAAACCAGAGGATACAAATTGCTAAAGTTATAAATCATAAGGGAGACCTTATTTAAATAAGGACTTTATGGGAATGCTATGAATAACTGTATTTTTTATATAACCTAGATGAAATGGAGAAATTTCTTAAAATTTAAATTAAATTTAAATTTAAATTTAATTAAAATGCTGAAATTGGCTAAAATAATAGAAAATTGGAATAGACTTACAATGAACAATAAGATTGATTAGTATTTTTTTAAAAAAAGCTTCTCCAAAAGAAAAACTTTCTGAGGACTGGAGATATCTTCATAGAGAATACTACCAATGATTGAAAAGAGGAATAGCAATCATTCTTAAAATCTAACAGAATACAGACAAATGAAGTTCTTCACAATTCATTCTCTGAAACGAGTATTTCCCTGATACCAAAACTAGACAAAAATATCACAAGAAGTGGAAAACTACATCCCTATAACTGTATATGCTAAAATCCTCAACAAAATAACAACAATAACAGCAACAACAAATCCAGCATCATATAAAATGATTATTCAGTATGGCTAAGTAACATTTTTTTTTCACAGAGAAAGAATATATCTTTGGTGAATTTGCACTGCACATATTTAAAAATTTAATTTTTTTTTGTGGTTTAAAATCTTTTCTTTTTTTTACATTTGAATCAAATGGGATATAATTTCTCATTATTCTGAGTGTACAGGTTGCAGAATCATTTATTACAGGATGTAAGAGTGGTTCAACACAGGCAAATCAATTAATGAAGTTCACTGTATTAATAAAATAAAGGATAAAGGCCAAATGATCATCTCAATAGTTATGGGGAGCTGGGTGCCATGTGTAATCCCAGTGGCTCAGGAAGCTGAGGCAGGAGGATCAAGGGTTCAAAGCCAACCTCAGCAAAAGTGAGGTGCCAAGCAACTCAGTGAAACCCTGCCTCTAAATAAAATACAAAATACGTGAAGATGTGGGTCAGTGATCGAGTGCCCCAGAGTTCAATCCTCTGTACCCCCTCCCTCCCCAAAAAGAAATAGTTATGGGAAAAGTCTTTGACAATATTCAACAGTAGTTCATTATATAGATACTGAACTAATTAGGAACAAAAGGTAACTTTCTTAACCTGGAAAATGGCATCTATGAAAAGCCATGGCTAACACCATATTATTGGTGAAAGACTGAACACTTTTCCCTGGTGACTAAGAAAGAGACAAAGACATCTGCTGTCACCATTTCTATTCATATTGAATAGGGCTTATGGCCAGGGAAAGTTGTCAAGAAAGAAAACAAGCAATCCAGGACTGCAAAGGAAGAAATAAAACTACTATCTGTTGAGTACTGCATAATAATGTATACAGATATATGATTTCCACAAGATCCTATTAAAAACTTGAAGTTAATTTATTAGAGTAGTTTTGCAGACTCTACAATGTCAATATTGAAAAACATTGTAAATAATATATAATGCAAATAGGAAATAAAGAAAATAATTAATTTATCAAGATAAGTACATGGCTTGCACACTGAAAACCACAGAAAAGAGACTGAATAAGATCTAATAAAATGTAAGCATACCCCATGTCTATTGGCTATCAAAACTCATATTTTTAATATGCCCACATTTTCCAAATTATTCTATAGATTCAACACAATTTTTATTAAAATCAAGCCTAGTTATTTTTTCTTTTTGCAGAAATTGTCAGGCTGATCTTAAATTTTTTATGGTAATACAAGAAACTTAAAATATCCAAAATAATCCTGAAAAAAGAACAAAGTTGGAAGGCTCATATTTCTCAATTTTAAAATTCACGAGATGGTAATTGTGTTAGTCCATTTTTTGTTGCTATCATGTAATACCACAGAATTAATAATTTATAAAAAAGGATTTATTGCACTCACAGTTATGAAGTTTTGGAAGTTCAAGATCTGGCAGCTGTTTTGCATTAAGTTCCTTCTTGCTCTTGGGGTCTTACTGAAGAGTTCTAAACTGGCATAGGCAACACATGGTGAGATCATGTGAGACTAACACATGGTATGCCCCAAGTTGTGTATTTTTCCTTTCCCTATATCGTCACTAAAGCAATCATGAGGACGCCACCCTAATGATCTCATCTAATCTTAATTAAGTTATAAATTGCCCATATCCACAAAACATTCACACATGACTTCAAAAACTAAGGTTCATCATGGATTTTGGAGAGGGTATTCAACCATAACAGTAATCTAAAGAATCCTGTACTGAGATGAATACAGTCATATAGGTTAATGGACCAGAACTGAAGGGAAATGAAATAAAGCCATGTATTTGTGATTAATTGGTTCTTTAAAAAATTGGTTTTTTTAGCTGTACATAACAGTAGAGTGTATTTTTTCATTTTATATATACATGGTCATTCTAATTAAGATCCCATTGTTGTTGTTGTACATGATGTGGAGTTACACTGGTCATGTATTCATATATGTACATAGGAAAGATATGTCTAATTCATTCTATAGTCTTTCCTATTCCCATCCTCCCTCCCTTCCCTTCAGTCTCCTTTCTCTGATCCAATGAACATCTCTATTCTTCCATTTCCCACCCCCAAGACATATCAGAAAGAACATTCAGCCTTTGGATTTTGGGGATTGGCTTATTTCACTTAGCATGATAATTTCCATTACATTCCTTTACTGGCAAAGTCCATAATTTCATTCCTCTTTATGGGTGAATTATATTCCATTAGATATACATATCGCATTTTCTTAAAGAACTAAATAGACACTTCACGGAATAAGAAATATAAATGGTCAATAAATATATGAAAAATGTTCAACATCTCTAGCAATTAGAGAAATCCAAACTAAAACTATAATGAGATTCCATATTACTCCATTCAAAATGGCAATTATCAAGAATACAAACAACAATAAATGTTGGTGAGAATGTGGGGGAAAAGGTGTACTCATATATTGCTGGTGGGACTGCAGATTGGTGCAACAATATGGAAAGCAGCATGGAGATTCCTTAGAAAACTTGGAATGGAAATCACCATTTGACCCAATCATCCCACTCCTCAGCATATACCCAAAGGATTTAAAATCAGCATACTATAGTGACTCATGCACATCAATGTTTATAGCAGCTCCATTCACAATAGATAAACTATGAAACCCACCTCGGTGCCCTTCAACAGATGAATGGGTTATCCAGTGGTTTTGAACAAGAGTTCCCAAAACAATTCATTGTGGCAGAGTAGTCTTTTCAACTAACAGTCTCAGGAAACTGGATATACCTTGTGCAAGTTCCAAAAAGTAACTGAAAATTGGCCAGAGATGGAATATAACAGCAAAATCTAAAAATCAACAGAAAGCAAATAAAACTAAAAAAACTAAAAAAAAATTAGAAGGGAACACAGATTTTAATTTTCAAAACCATGCATTAAACAAGGTTGTATGTGGTCATAGGTAATGGATGTGACACAAAAAGCACAAGTAACAGAAAAAGATAATCTGGCTTTTTAACAATTAAGTATTTACATGTGTGTGTGGGTCATTTAAGTTACACTACCAAAGGTGAAAGGAAAACCCCAAAAATGGGAGAAAATATTTGCAAGTAATCTATATGGTAAGAGTTTAGTAGCCAGAACATAAAGAAGTCTTACAACTCAAAAAAAGACAAATAGCTCAGTTAAAAAATGGTCAAAGTACTTAAATCAATGTGAAGACAAAGAATACATATAAGTTGCTAATAAACAAATGGAAATATGTTCACCATGATTAATTATTAGAGAAACAGGCATCAAAATCATGAGGTAGCACTTCACTACCCCAGGATGATCCTAATAAAAATGATAGGCATCAGCAAGTATTGTAAAGTATTTTAAAGGATACTGTGAAGATGGATCCATCTTGTGTTGCTGTTGTGAATGTAAGATGGTGATGCCACTTCTGAAAACAGTCTAATAGTACATTATGAAAGCAAAAACAAAACTCTGATCCTGAAGTGACTGTATGACTCAGCAACTCTACACATAAGTATATGCTTTGAAGATTAAACTGACAGGAAAACATACTTGTACATGAATGTTTGCAGCAGCACTATTCACAAGAGCCAAAAGAAAGAACGAACTGACATGCACATCAATTCAGGAATATGTAAACAAAATTTGGGAGAGTTTGGTCAAACAATAAAATATTCTTGCACCAAAAAAATAAATTAAATATTGATACACACTGTGACACAGATGAATCTTCAAAACATTATTCCAAGGGAGCAAAATTAGACACAAAAGACCATCCAAAGGTCATACATTGGATGGTCCTGTTTAAATGAGATATCCAGAATAGACAAATCCCTAGAGAGTAGAAGTAGATGAGTGGCTGACAGGGTTCTTGGAGGAGGACTGTTAATTACATTAGTGACTGTTAATGGGTACACTGTTGTATTGAGGATAATTAAAATGTTCTGGAACTCTATAGTTGTGACCATTGCAAAACTTTTTGGAATATATTAAAAACCACTGAATATTGCACTTTCAAAGGGTAAGTTTTATAGTTGTAGCTCCATAAAAATAGTATGTAATAGTGGCAGAGGGGGTAGACCCATTGATCAGTGAAACAGAATAGAGAAATTAGAACACATTCATCAGTGAGGCCATTTTCAACAAAGGAGCAAAAGCAATTAAATGGAAAAATGAAAGCCTTTTCAACAAATAGCTCGAGAGCAATTGAACAACCATAGACAAAACAATGAACATGACCTACCTTTCACCTTCTCCAAAGGTTACTTCAAAACTGCTTACACAGTTAAAAGTTGTAATGTAAAACTTTAGAAAGAACAGAGGAGAATATTTTCCATGTATACAACTAGAAAACAAGTTCTTAAGCCAAAACCTCAATTCCACAAGTTGATAAATTGGACTTCACTAAAATTAAGTCAAAGCCACCATAAGCTGGGCGCACTGGTACATACCTGTAATCCCAGAGACTGGGATGACTCAGGCAGGAGGATTCCAAGTTCAAGGACAGCCTCAATAATATAGTGAGGCCCTAAGGAACTTAGTGAGACTAGGGTCTCAAAAGAAAAAAAAATAAAAAGGGCTGGGTATGTGGCTCAGTAGTTAAGCACCCCTGGGTTCAATCCTTATACCACAAAACAAACACCCATCAGACTTGCCTAAAAACAAAAACAACAAACTCAAAAAACAAACAAACAAACTAGAAAAGAAAAGGAAAAGTGGGAAAATGCTACACGATGGTGGCTAGTATGTAGAAAAACTGAATCAATTATTCATGCTGGTAGAAATTCAAAATGCCATGGAGTCATTCTGGACAACTGACAGTTTTTAAAAACCTAACATGCCAAGTGCAGTGGAGCAATCCTGTAATGCCAGTGACTTGGGAGGCTGAAGCAGGAGGATTGCAATTTTGAGGACAGCTTCAGCAATTTAGCAAGACCCTGTCTCAAAGAATAATAAAAAACGTGGGCTAGTGATATAGCATGTGCTCCTCCTGAGTTCAATTCCCAGTACTAAAACAAAATAAAACAAAGGAAAAACCAACAGCCAAACAAAGAAACCTACATAAGCAAATCTAACAGAGGACTAAAAGCAGTAGATTTACCCAATCATGGATTGAACCATCCAAAACTGTGAGTCAAAATAACCCTTTTCTCATATTAAGTACATTATCTCAGGTATTTTTTATTGTGATGAAAATCTGAATAACATAAACCCAGATTCCCTGAAATTACTGGCTAACTGATTAAACTGTCGTACATCTATACCGGGGAATACTACACAGCAATAAAAAAGAATGAAATATTGATATACAAAATATGAATCTCTAAAGAATTATTTTGAGCGGAAAAAAGTCAAGCTCAAAAGGATTCTATGATTCTCTGTATAAACTCCTATTAATTACAAAATGATCATTGATATTGAGAACAGATTATTGCTTACTGGTTTTTAAGGATGGGGATAAAATGAAGAAAGTAAATGTGGATGATAAAGGGGAACATGATGCTAGTGGTGATGGAAATATGCTGTGTCTTCATTGTATCAATGCCAATATCCTGCTTGGGACATTATACTAGAGTTTTATAAGATGCTAGCACTGGTAGAAAGCGTATAAAGAGTACATAAGATCCCTCTGTATTATTTCTTTTTAAAAAACTTATTTAAAAAATTTTTTGTAGTTGTAAATGGATACAATACTTTATTTTATTTATTTATCTTTATGTGGTGCTGAGGATAGAATCCAGGGCCTCACACATGTTAGGCAAGTGCTCTACCATTGAGGCACAACCCCAGCCTGCTCTGTATTATTTCTTATAACCATCTCTTAATATACAATTATTTCAAAAAATTAATTAACATTTTGTATTCCTATTGTTTTGGTTAAAATTTTTGCTGCTGTGATCTAAAGATCCTACAAGAACAATTTTAGATGAGGAAAAGTTTATTTGCACTAATGATTTCAGAGGTCTCCTTCCATTTCATTGCTCTGGAATTGGGGTAAGGCTGAACATCATGGTAGGAAGGTATGGAGGAGGAAAGTAGCATCAGACATGGCAATTAAGAAACAGAAAGAGCTCTATTCATCATGGGACAAAATATAAACCCCAAAGGCATGCCTTAGTTTACCCACCTGCTTCATATATACTCTACTTGCCCACAGTTACTACCCAGTTAATCTCTATCAGTAGATGAATGTACTGATTAGGGTAAGACTCTCATAACCCAATCATTTTACCTCTAAACTTTCTTGTATTGTCTCACATTCTTCTTTTCTTTTTTTAAAATTTACTTGTAGATGGACACAATACCTTTATTTAATTTATTTATTTGCACTTGGTGCTAAGGATTGAACCCCGTGCCTTACATGTGCTAGGCAAGCATACTACCACTGAGCTACAACTCCAACCCCCACAAATGAGCTTTTGAGGGACACCTCATAGCTAAACCATAATACCTACTTATTAACAAGGAATATTTGGAAAGTAAGATTTTTAAAATCCACACAATTTGTTTTAGCATTTCAAAGTATGAAACAGGGATAAATTTAATAAATCACAAGCAAAAGTAGTACATTGGCAATGTTAAAACTCTGACTCACCAAATATACATCACCTTTGACAATTTGTCCAGGACCTTAGATGCAAGCTTACTTTTGCTCTCCACGGGTAGGGAACAAAGCTATTATTTCTGAAATCAGGATAATGTATCTATAGGACCTAATTTTCTGAAGCTTATTTCTTCTAATTTATTCTCTCACACCTAATGCATCTCTGGGTGCCTCTTCCTACAACACCGCAATTTTCTCTCACTAGCATCCCACTCTAAGGACCTTAGAGCACATTTGAAGGCATAAATCTCTGTCCTTATTTTGAAGTAACATCCCCACAGTCATTTACCTTCTGAAATCATCACACCCCAGAGCATGATGTTCTGTCCCTTTATTCAATATAAATTTTAAATGTCCTTCTTTAAACTCTAAATGATAGGGAAACAAAGATAAATAAAACACCCTGTCTGTCCTCTAGGCATTCACACTATTGAGGATGCACTAATTCATTTAAGAAGGCCTCAAATTACAATAGACCTGTCTCAGTAAACTTATGTGGATGGCAAAGAAGCCTAGTAACCTGTCTCCTTGGCAACAATTTCCACTCTACTCATTGCCTGAGGACTGATTTCCTTTCCTTCCTTCTCCTCCCCTCCCATTCTTCTATGTCTAGATCAGAATGAATTTCAGTGCCACACACATAATACAAGAAAGAAAGTGCAGGAAAGAAAAAACAGAACCTAGAAGTGTTGTCTATTGCCTGCTAGAAGCTGTGTCTGGTTCTGTGCATTCATTTCTTAAGGGAGTCTCAGAGTGATTAGATTAGTTCAGTGTTATCATTTCCCTTATCCTGGGAAGATACAGAGAATGGCTCTCTCTGAGGGTATCTCATTGTGTGCTGTGTGCAGGGCGAAGCTTCAATACAAAGGAAAGAAAACATCTAACTCAGAGTCCATGCTCCTATGCTATTTTGCTTCATTTTTGTTCTTTCTCCTTCAAAAATGGGGCCAAATGTTGTTAGGGAAAACTTACTAGGAAAATAACGTAAAAATCTGAGGATATTAAGTGATATTAAAAACTGTAAAGAGAAAAAGAAAAAGCCCTACCTCTACCACCAACAATAACAGAAGAAGAAAAACATTGCAAGAAGTATCACAGATATATTGTTACTCTCTGTTCTAATCCAGTGTTCATATTAATTTTAATAATAAATAAATAATGAATAGTCAAAAGATGTGATAGTTATAGTCCAAATGGCACACACACACACACACACACACACACACACATACACATGCACTAGTACACCATGAAAAATTAGGATGATTTGTACTTTGTTAATCATTAAACAAAAGTAAAGGTTTAACTCATTAAATTAAGAAATTTTTCATTCCTTAAATGCAAAATTAGGTTAAATGATAATGTGAAATTCTCATGTCTTTTTGCAAAATGATGCAATAATACACAAGGGTCAGTGAAGATTGAGTCATTACATTTGGAAATTAACTGGCATCATAATCAAATATTATAAAAATATTTTCACCTTTTGCCCTATGGACACTATCATACAGAATTTTTATTATAATGAAATTAATCAAAACTGAGGAAAATATCAATATGTACCCAGACCTTCAAAATAGTATTATTTTAAGCTATCCTGAAAAATTGAAACCAAACTGAATTTCTAAAACAGTGCATAATAACAGTGCATAATAACTAATTGAGTAATAATCTTTGTTCCCTGATAAATCCTCATGTTGTCTACAAAAATAATAGTTAGGGCTTTGTAGTAGTCTGGAAAGACCTTGTGAAATTACTGTTAGGTGAAAATCAGAATATAAATTATATATAGCTATCATTTCAACTATTCAAAAACAGGTATTCATATGCAAAAAAGGTCTGGCCAGGCATATAAACAATATTATACTGTGTATTATGTGTGTGGCATTGAAATTCATTTGATCAGGAAGATAGAAGAATAGAAGGGGATGGGTAGGGAGGGAAGAAAATCAGTCCTTAGGCGATGAGTAGAGTGGAAACTGTTGCCAGGGAGACAGGTTACTAGGCTCCTGAAATTGCGCAAATGAGAGATGATGAAATTCTAAACCGAGGCAGAGGCTGTGGGGATAAAGGGAAAGGGGAAAATTGTGGTTATTATGTGTGAGTGTATATAGATATATGTAATATATCTATATATAATTTTTTAAAAGAAAAGCCATATCAGAAAAAAAGGTTATTTTTCCTCAGAAAAACAAAACCCCAAATTAAATGATATATGAGCCTTTTGGCTACTAAAATAATTTGAAATGATAATATTGGATATTCTTTGTTTAAAAAATTAACCAGTGCCACACAATTACCTCTTGCCATCTTTTTACACAGTCTGCATGGTTGTTTTCATCATTATCCTCAATTTAAAGAGGAGATGGCTGCTGGGGTATAGAAAGTTAGGTGCCTTAACCCACATCACCCAGACAGTGGGATTTTAGATAGCGGTAGTAATATAAGGAAAGGGGTACTTAGACTCTATACAACATGCCCAATGCCAAAAAAGGGTGGCATTATATACACCCTGGAAAAATCCTGAAAATAAGTGTTTCTCTGTTCTTACTTTCTTTATTCCTTCTGCTCCTTCTCTTTTTCCTCTTCCCTTCTCTCTCTCTCTCTCTCTCCCCCCCCCTCTCTTGACATATTTCTAGTGTCCTTGATATTCCTCATTTCCCATGATTTTACTATCCTGGAGACCAGAGTATTCAGCATTTGTCCTTTTTGGCAGGTAAATAGTTAACAGGCATGCAGGGATGAAGGTTTGTGAGCTTTTGATTCTATTGTCATGTATAGCTAAAAACAATCAATAAAAAAAAAACACAGAGAAAAATACGAGAGGGGAGGTCAGATTCACCCTTCATTACAAACTTGTATAAACACAAACTTGTTGAGGATGTGTTGGTCTATTGAAAAGTTGGGGCAGGGGGCAGTAGTGCATCTAAAGGAACACCCAGAGATGGATTCAGATCCCTTTCCCACACAGAGTACAAAAATCATAAGCCCTTGAACCTCTTTGCTGTCTTTCCCTGGGTAGAGACTGGCGAGAAGGAGAACAAACCAGAATATGCTACAAGGCAATTCAGACCAGAGCGTAGGAAGCAGAATCTGCACTGCAGTAGGCACATGATGATGAGTGATGTCTGAAAACAAAACAAGCAAACAAACAAAAAGAGGAACTGCAGAGCACAAAACAAATGTTGCAGCACTGCCCACATGAGAATTCTACAAAATCAAAAACTGTTGGATTGGAGTCATGGAACTATTAACAATGTTTTGTTTCTCTTCATATTTTTTAAAATTTCATTATAAAATATATAACATCTTTATGCAAATGAATTAAAACCAAGCGAATCGAGTTTCTCTTTAGTGCTGTGTCTCCGTGGGGTCCATTCAGTAACAATGCTTTGATACCTAAATGCACCCAGGAAGTAATGAGGCACTAACAACTGTTCTTTAACAAGGCAATGATTCTTAAGTCAGAAATGTTTTTCAAGGTGTACATGATGGTTTAACTCTTCACTTGCAAATGATAAGCCTAAAGAATAGTAACTATGTAGAGAACAGTGTGATCAATCACAAGAAGCTGGTTCAATTCATAAATTCCATTCTCTATATAAATAGCAATAAGATTAAAAGACAAATAATATTAAAAGGGGGAGATTTCACCTACAATAAGTTAATCAATTCTTACATTTCTTATCCTATCAATATATAAAGGACTGTCAAAGGACAGGTACACCCCCTTATAAAGTAATTTAGAATGACAACGTAAATCAGGGAGACTACATATTATAAGAGGACCAACCTCATTAGTCATTAAACACATTTAAATTTAAAATATCAGTTATTAACAGTGTTAATGTGCATGTGTAGAAATGGGTAACAATGAGCTGCTGGAGATTTACAAACTTGTATAAATACATGTGATGACAATTTGGCAATATGTGACAAGATTTAATATAATTATATTCTCCAACATAGCAATTACCTTTCTGGAAATACACTGAATGAGTATTCAAACATAAAGATGCATACTGTGGCAATTAACAAGAGCAAAAATAAAATGGGGAAAATTTCAAACAACTATTTCAATGTTTTAAATACTACATGCCTACTTAATATAATAGAGCATTGAACATATCTTAAAGTGTGAGATACTGATGTAAAAAGTGAAATGTTGCAAAAAAATAAATGTACTATTCCATTTTTTTCAAAGTATGTACATGTGCAACACTATTGAAAAATGTATAAACTAAATTGTGATAATATAAATGGAAATTAAATGACTTGAATAGTTTGTTTATATAGTTCTATATCATCTTAATTGAACCTTAATATTGTTTTACAAGTCTAAAATAATATTTTTCTGTGAAAAAAGAAGACAGTCATAAATAGGTAAACACTGAAAAAATCCCAGTAGAAGTATGAATAATATATAAAAAGTTTGAGCTTCCTAAGAATTAAACAAATTTAGAGGACAAATATTACGACCACAGCAATTATTCCATATAATTTAATAATAAGATAACAAACAATACCCTTTTAAAAATGAGCAAATAATGTGAATAGTAAGTTCTTCAGTAATCTATATAAATGGTAAATAAACACATGAAACAATGCTCAGCATTTTTTATTTCTAGAGAAATGTGAATCAAAATAATAATAATATAAAATGTAAAATTTTACATTGCCAGGATTTTGACATTTTTTAAAAATGGGACGATAAAATAAATGTTTATAAAAATGTGGAAATATTATAACCTTTATAAATTGGTGGTCGGAATGCAATGGAACAATTCTGTAGTTACTCAAAAAGTTAAAAATAGAATGACTCCTGGAATATGGCAGGACAATTGACTCCTATGTGTACAGTTTCCAAAATTGAAAACAGGTACTCTACTATTTATATATGCATAAATTCCATATCCAAGAGATTCTATACTAGTATAATTACCCTTTGAAACTGATGGAGAAATGAAAACTTTCTCAAAGAAAACCTGAAGGAATTTATCACCAGCAGACCTACCCTACAGAAACATGTTGAAAGAATTCTTCATGGAGAAGGGAAATTACTTAGAAACACAGACTTACATAAAGAAAGAAAGAGTATGTGAAAAGGAATGCATGAAAGAAAAATAAAATATTTTGCATTTTTTTTATTTAATTGACATAAATGATAAATGATTGGTTAAAGTCATAATTGTGACACTGATTAGGCAATCATATGATTTTTCTTGTTTTACCTTTTTGTGTGCTACATTACATTAGTTATTCAGTTTCTCAAATATTAAGCAACTCTAGCATACTTGGAATAAATTCCACTAGGTCATGGCATATATTTCTATTACATATTATTGAATCCAATTTACCATACTTTGTTAAGAATTTTGGCAATGATACTTCTGATAAGGGACTTGTATCTAGAACTAGAACACATTACACAACTTAATGATGTGGAAAAAAATAAGCCAATTTTTAAAAGACTGAAGAACATGATCATTTCTCCAGAGAAAATTCATAAAATGACATAAACAAATGAAAGATGCTCAACAGCAAAGACAAAAATGGCAGAGTAGAGGCAAAGTGTGATTTCCAGTTTCTCTATGACTTGAGATCTAAGCTGCAGGCATACTGCTACCCAGTGAGGTGGGTGACAGAAAGAATACACCAGATCTCAATATCAGAATCACAGAGACAGGAAATCAGCTTTTCGAACCCAGGACAGGAAAATATAACTCTGGAATATAATAATGCTGCACTTAGCCCACCATGGAGGGGAGGGGTGAGCCAAGGAGAAAGGAAGACTGTATTTGCAAAGAAAATTTGGCCCTGGGGAACCATAGTACAGAGGGTTGGTCTGCACTTGAGCAACACAGAGGCAGTGAAGCAAGTTGCTTCACTGAGAAGTGCTCTGGGCTTCTCAATTGGAGGATGGAGAATTAATGCTGGATGCCATACTGTGATGCCTGCAGGGTGTCTTTTTGATGTGGTTTTCTGCAGTAGGGAGTCAGGGAGTTCATAACAAAGATTAGTTGACTGTCTCTGCATGCAACTCTCATGAGATCTAGGGTTCTCCTGGTGGGTGACTATTGAGACAGACCTAGCAGGATTGGGGCTCAGGGGACTCAGACTGGGGATACAGAGAGGAGTGATTCTCCCTTTCACTTTGTGCTTGGCAGCTTGTGGCATTCAATAGAGAGATCCCAGAGGCTAGACAGGCAGGTATGTTTATGTTCAGGGTCTGATCCTGGGAAGACCACATACGTGGTCAGTGGAGTATATGTGAAGCATGGAAAGTTGATCACTCTGCCCCAACAGTAGAGCTCTAAGGACCCCCACCCCTCCACAGACCCAGATGCCCAGCAGAGATGGGCATATGTTGGGCAATAGGGCGGGTGTAGCTATTCTCTTTAGAGAAGATATACATCATGACAAAGCTTGAAAAATATGTCAAAAAGAAATGGCCATTTATAAGCTCCATCTCCTAGGTTTCCTCTGCTATGCAGGTGCTTGAAGATGCATAGAGAGAATTCTGGACACCCCCAAAGCCAGGAAATGAACAAATATGTTAAAGAAAAAACTTTTCAGATGGTAGAGTGGAATTAGATGGTGATTCCAGACTTCTGCATAGTAAAGTAGATAGTCAGTTAAGGGACAGCTGATGAGAGTGGTGGGTGACAGAATAAATGCTCTTAAGACCAAGTTTTGGACAGTCTGAGATCTGCAGAGATCTCAGTTACTGGATAAAACAATGAGAGTCTGAAAATCCTGAACCTAGACTAGGGTGGGGTGAGGGGCAACAGAAAGAGAGGAAGAGGAAAAGCACATAAACTGACTTCCTTAGCAACAGCTGGAAAGAAAATAAAGCAGACCAAATTCAAATGTGACAAGAGCAGCAGGGTCATTGAAGGAGATCAAGCAGTTAACTCAAATTGTGGAGAGAAGCTGTGGGCAAAGTAGTCATTTTGTGGAGTTCAGAGATGACCAGTCTCCCATCTCCCCAGAAGAACTTAAATCAATGCGGCAACTCCCCAACTTCAGACAGCAACAAATAAAATCAGAAGGAGTACTCCTGAGCAGTAATCCATCTAGCAGGAAATTGCAAAAGGATCACTTCTAGCAAAATATGTTGAAAACCCTGCCCCACACTGAGAACAATGGGAGTGGGGTGGAGCAGATATGAGAAGTGGACACTCTCCCAAAGAGCTAGCCTAACCCAGTGCTCTGCACAGCCTTGCATGAGCTTGGGCAGAGATGGGAGCATATGCCCCCAATTCATGGCTCCAGGAAGTTGAGAGCACAGATGCAGATTGG
Organism: Marmota flaviventris; assembly: GCF_047511675.1. NCBI lineage: Eukaryota > Metazoa > Chordata > Mammalia > Rodentia > Sciuridae > Marmota > Marmota flaviventris. The sequence continues at coordinate 128,447,318 of NC_092499.1, forward strand.
AAGACAGTCTCTGTCCTGGGCAGCAGAAGGGGATGACACCAACAATTCATGGCAGCAGTCAGTGGGATCTCTGTCCCAGCAAGTGTAGGGGAATGGTGTTCATGGTTCATAATCTCAGGCAGTGAATGTTTGAACCCAGGCTAACCACCTGAGTATTTTCCTGGTAGCAGAGACAGTGTCTTAGTGATCTGCTTCAGCTGGTTGTGTGTGTGTGTGTGTGTGTGTGTGTGTGAGAGAGAGAGAGAGAGAGAGAGAAAGAAAGAGAGAGAGACTTCTGCACTACAGATCATCCACAACCACAGGTCCTGGATTTTCAGATAGCCACCAGCCACAAGGCTTTTTTGAGGGAGAACCACCAGAGGGGAACAGGTGTACAGTGACCCAATGTAGTCAGAGTAACAGCCCAGAGCCCCAAACCAGTGCCCTGCATCCTGAGCTACCATGCCTAATAGAAACAGCCATGAGACACATCACATTCTGCACACACCGCATACCCAGCCTCAGGCTAGCTCCTGGACTGACAAAAGAGAATCAGCTAGTGGAAGGTCTTTCGTAACCCGTGAAGTGGTTCCCATGCTCAGGCACCTCTTGGAGGATCTCAAGCTGAAGAGTGATAGATACTTATTGAAGATCCCAAATTCTGATGAAATTCGAACTACAACTCAGTAAGAATTTTCTCCGCTGTGGTATGGTTTACTATGAAGAGATCTAACACCAACTTTGACCATTCTTCATTTTAATTTCAATAGTTATTACCCTCGTATTTGATATTTGATTATATTTCTTCTAATATTTAACAGCATCAATTGGAATAGTTCTCTATATCTTTGTTTACTTGACTCAGGTGAACAGGTTAACTCTTGCTCTTCTTCATCCCTCTTTTCCCTCTTGCATTACCTACTCCTGACTTAAATGACCCCCATTGTCTTAACCATCTTTTTTTTTTAACTTGGTGATTATCATTCTTTTCTTTTCCTTCTGTCTTTTGTGTCACTTCTCTTGTTCGATTCTCTCTCCTCCTCTTTTCAGCCCCATCATAATGCCATAATAAATTATGCTGTTTGTAGTGAATGATTGTCTATCCTATTTCAGAACTTTACCACAGGTTTATATCTGAATTAGAGAAACTGTGAAGAACAGCATCGACATGATATATTTCCCCAAGAAGTTGTTTAGCACATGGCTTTGGCCTCTAGTGATTGTGGCAGATAGGGTTAAATGTCTTCTTTGAAAGTGATGCTGATAATGAGAAGAGCAGAGTGAAATTATCAATTCCTAGATAGTCACCCAGCCTGGGTCTCCCAGAGAATGAAGTTCACTAAATAGTCCCTTGCATAAAATAAATGATTAACATCAAAATAGATGGGTGGACATATAAGCATTATGAAGAAGCAAGGGAAAAAAACTACCACAAACAGCCCATAACACTTCAAAAACTGACCCCATGGACACCACAATAGAGGAGTTATTGGAAGAAGAATTTAGAGTCAGACACAGGGCACATGCTTGTGGTTCCAGTGGCTCAGAAGGCTGAATCACGAGTTCAAAACAAGCTCAGCAATTTAACAGGGCTCTAAGTAACTTAGCTGTCTCTACATAAAATATAAAGAAGGGCTTGGGATGTGACTCAGTGGTTAAGCACTCCTGGGCTCAATCCCTGCTTAAAAAAAGAACTTAGGGTGTTTATTTTTAAAATGTTTAATGAATTGAAATAAGATGTAAGAAATTAATTTAGAGAGAAAATACGGGAAGTGAAAGTTCATTTCAATAAAAAGTAGAGATTCAGAAAAAGAATCAGATGGAAATCCAGGAAATGAGATTCAATAAATCAAGTTAAAAATTTAGGAAAGCATCAATATATTAGATCACTTTGAAGATAGATTTTCAGTTCTTTAAGATAAAGGATGTAATCTTGAAAGTAAAGTCAACAATGAAGAAAAGATGTTAAGAGACCAGGACCAGAATATACAAGAAATCTGGGATAACATTAACAGGCCAAATTTAAGAATCATGGAAGTAGAAGATGACTCTAAAATACAAACTAAAGGAATGCACAATCTTTTAAATAAAATACTATTAGAATTGTTTTTTTGGCAAGATTATATAAGGTACTCTACAAGACACAGTATAATGAAAATCCTTAATCCACAGAATATCAGTAGAATTTTAAAAGCTGTGAGAGAAAAAATCAGGTTATATTTAGAAGTATAAGCCATTAAAATTTCTTTTCTTATTTTTTTAAAAAAATTATTGGTTCTTTTTAGTCATAGATATAGAATATACTATGACATAATTATAAAAGCAGGGAATATAATTTGTTCTAATTCAGTCCCCAGTATTTCCCCTTACCTTCCCTGCCTCCAAATCCCTGTTCCCTTCCCTCTACTCTACGGATCATTCTGCTATTTACTTATAGTTTCTTTTAAAATTAGTATGATGGTGGAATTTGATAGACATCATTATCCAAATACATGTATGAAGACATGAATTGGTGTGAACATATACAGAGATATGAAAAATTGTGCTCTATATATGTAATGAGAATTGTAATGCATTCCACTGCCATGTATTTAAAAAATAAAATCAATTAAATATTAATAAAAATTTAGTATCTTGTGAATGTACTTGATGGTGGGATTCACTGAGAGTATATTCATATGTGTATATAGGCAAATTTTATCAGATTGAGTCCAATGTCTTGCCTTGGCTCACCTACCTTCCCTTCACTTCATTCTTCGTTGTCTACTCCACTGAACTTCTATTCTGTTTATCCCCCTTTATTGTTGATTAGCATCCAATTCAAGCTTTGATTTGGGGGGATTTGCTTTTTTCACTTAGTATGATAGTCTCCATATCCATTCATTTTCAGCAAATGTCGTAAAGTCATTCTTCTTTGTCGTAAAATCATTCTTCCTTATGGCTGAGTAAGATTCCATTGTGTATAGAAAACACATTTTCTTTATTCATCTGTGGAATGGCTCCTAGCTTGGCTCCATAGCATAGCAATTGTTAATTGTGCTGATATTAATGTGCTGAATCACTGTAATATGCAGAATTTAAGTCCTTGGATGTACACTGATGAGGGAGATAACTTGGTCAAATGGTGGTTTGATTCCTTGCTTTTTGAGGAATCTCTGTACTGCTTTCCAGAGTGTTTACACTCATTTGCAGTCCCACCAACAATATATTAGTGTACACTTATCCCCACATCCTCACCAACATTTATTGTTGCTTATATTCTTGATAATTGTCATTCCGACTGAAATGAGATGAGATCTCAGTATAATTTTATTTTTTACTTATCTAATTGCCAGAGATGTTTAAATGTTATATAAATAACATTTTTAAATAGTTCTTGACCATTTGTATTTCTACTGAGAAGTGTCTGTTTGGTTCCTTTGCCCATTTATATATTGGATTATTTGTTTATTTCATGTTAAGTTTTTTGAGCTCTTTGTATGTCCTAGATATTTATGCCCTATATGATGAAATTGTACAGATTTTTCTCCCATTCTTTAGGTTCTGTTTTCATATTATTGGTTTTTTTTTTTGCTCTGGAGGAAACATTTTAATTTTATGCCATCTCATTGATTTATTTTTAATTTTATTCCTTGCACTTTAAGGCTAGGGTTGTGGCTCAGTGGCAGAGCGCTTGCTTGCCTAGCATGTGCATGGCCCTGGGCTTGATCATCAGCACCACATAAAAATACATAAATAAAATAAAGATATTGTGTTCAACTAAGAAATGAAAAAAAGAATCTTGAAAGTGAAGTCAGTTCCTGGGCTGACATGTTGGGGTATTATGCTTACATTTTGGGGTGTAGGTTTTCTGGTCTAATTCTTAGGTCATTGATCCACTTTGAATTGGTTTTTGCATAGGGTGAGAGATAGGGGTTACATTTAATTCTACTACATATGCATTTTTTCAGTTTCTCCAGCACCATTTGTTAACAAGGCTAGCTTTTCCCCGATGTATGTTTTTGGCACCTTGGTCTAGCATAAGATAATTGAAGGTATGTGGGTTTGTCTCTACATGTCATATTCTATTTCATTGGTCTTCATGCCTGTTTTGGTTACAGTCACCTTGCTCTTTATGTTACCATAACTCTGTAGTATAATTTGAAATCTGATATTGTGATGCCTACTGCTTTGCTTTTCTTGCCAAGGATTGCTTTGGCTATTCTTAATTTGGCCTATTAATTTTCCAAATGAATTTCATGACTGATTTTTCTATTTATGTGAAGAACACTATTGGAATATTGATAGAAAACACATTGAATTTGTATTGTGCTTTTGATATTATGGTCATTTTGACAATATTAATTCTGCCTATCCAATAACATAGGAAGTCTTTCCATCTTCTAAGGTCTTCTTCAATTTCCTTATTGGGTGTTCTATAGTTTTAATTGTAGAGCTCCTTCACCTTCAACCTTATTGTGAATAGAGAAAAACTGAAAGGGTTGCCTTTAAAAACAGGAACAAGACACCACTCTTATTCAACATAGTCCTTGAAACTCTTGCCAGAACAATTAGGCAATAGAAGGAAATTAAAGACTATGAATATGAAAAGAAGACCTCAAATTATCACTATTTGCCAACATGATTCTATATTTAGAAGACCCAAAAACTCCAACAGAAGACTTAAAATCATATAAATTAGTTCAGTAAAATAGCAGGATACAAATTCATCACCCATAAATCAATCACATTCCAATATATCAGTTATGATCTGCTGAAAAGGAAAGGAAGAAAAGTATTCCATTCACAATAGTCTAAAAAAGTACTTGAGAATCAAGTCATGAATATTTCAACTGATTTCTCAATCCAGACTTCTAAAGTCAAAAGGGCTTGGAATAAAATATTCAAAGCCCTGAAAAATGGGTATTAAATAAGATTAATATATTCAGCAAAATTATTCTTTAGAATAAAAGGTTAAATGAAAACCATCCATGAGCCAGGTATGGTGGCACACGCCTGTAATCCCAGCAGCTCAGGATGCCTAGCAGGAAAATTGCAAATTCAAAGCCAGCCTCAGCAATAGTGAGGTACTAAGCAAACAAGTGAGACCCTATCTCTAAATAAAACACAAAATAGGCTGGGTATGTGGCTCAGTGCTCAAGTGCCTCTGAGTTCAATCACTGGTACAAAAAAAAAATCCATGATGAACAGAAACTACAAGAATTCATAACCCTTAAGACTGCACTATTATACTATCAAACTCAAACATATTCAATGAAATATTTCATGCAGAGCAAATGAAAAATAAAAATAAAAACCAGAATATTGATGAATTCACAGGAAGAATAGTCAACTAACAGAGAACCAAGTCTGGATTATTGTTAATTGTCCAGTATAATATTTATTGATTATTAGAAATAAATAATGTATCTAATAATGATTAAATATTAGAAATAAATTTAATGACATGAAATTAATCATCTCTTCATAATAACATTGAATATAAAAGGTATGAATTAATCAATCAGAAGACAAGGCTGGTATAAAGGATTAAAAAAAAAAAAAAAACAAGTCCCAACCACATATTGTTTATTCTATCTCTCAATATGCACAAAACTCAAAGTGGATCAAGAACCTAGGCATTATACCAGAGATACTGCACTTAGTAGAAAAAGTAGGCTCCATCATGTTGACTTAGGAAATGACTTTCTCAATAAGATTCCTGAAGTGCAAACTGAAAAGCTTCTTCACTGCAAAGGAAACAATCAAGAATGTAAACAGAGAGCCTGCAGAATGGGTAAATTTTTTTTACCTCCTGCACCTTGGATAGAGCATCGATCTCCAGGGTATACAAGGAACTCAAAAAATGTAAACCCTCCCCCCAAATAAAATAACCCTGAACAAGCACTTCACAGAAGAAGAAACACAATCAATCAAAAATATTTTAAAAAATTCAACATCACTACCAATTAGAGAAATACAAATTGAAACTACACTGAGATTCCATCTCACTGCAGTCAAAATGGCAACATTCAAGAATAGAAGTAACAATAAGTGTTGACAAGAATGTGTGGATATGCTGGTGGACTGCAAACTGGTGCAATGTGGAAAGCAGTATGGAGATTCCTTAGAAAATTTGGAATGGAGCCACCATTTGATCCAGTTATCCCACTCCTTGTTCTCTATAAAATGGACTTAAAATCAGCATACTACAGTGACACATCAACCTCAGTGTTTCTTAATAGCTCAATTCACAATAGCTAAATGATGGAACCAACTTAGGTGCCCTTCAACATATGAATGGATAAAGATATATACAATGGAATATTACTCAGCCATAAAGAGGAATGAAATTATGCATTTGCCAGTAAATGGATGGAACTGGAGATTATCATTCTAAGCAAAATAAGCCAGACACAAAATAACAAAAGCCAAATGTTCTCTCTGATATGTGGATGCTAACCACAACCAAGGAGGGTGGGAAGAGGAAGAATAGTACACCATTGAATTAGATAAGGGGAATAAAGGGAAGGGAAGGGATATGTGAAAAGGATAGACAGTAAAATTACTCAGACTTAACTTTCTTATTTTTGTATTTAATACATGACCAGGATAACTCTGCATTATATACAACCATAAGAATATGATCCTATGAGAATAAATTATACTTGGTGTATGTATAATATGCCAAAATATATACTACTGTTGTGTATATCTAAAAAGAACAAATAAAGTTTATAAAACACAACATTTGAACTGAAAAAGCATATATTACCACAGACACTACTAAAATCCAAAGAATTATTAGAAACTATTTTGAAAATGTATATTCGAATAAGCTGGAAAATCTTGATGATGTTGACAAATTTCTAAAGCCATATCATCTATCCAAATTGAACCATAAAGATACCAAAAACCTAAACAGACCAATATCAAGCAATTAGATTGAAGAAATGATTAAAATACTTCCAATAAAGAAAGATGCAGAAGCAGATGGATTTTCAGCTGGGTTCTATTAGATCCTCACAGAAGAGCCAATGTTAGTCCACCACAAATTATTCCACAAAAGAGAAAAGGAAGCAACACTGCCAAATTCATTCTAAAAAGCCAGTATCACCATAATTAGATTATGACACATCAAGGACATAAAATTTCAGACCAATACCCCTGAGGAACATAGATACCAAAATTTATAATACAATATTGGAAATCTACATTAAACATAAATTAATAAGATAGTGCATTGTACTCAAGTTGGTTTCATCCAAGGGATACAAAGTTGGTTCAACATATACAAATAAATATATAAATATAATTCACCTAAACAGGGGTGAGAGGTGGGAGGGAAAAGGAAAGAGAAGGGAAATTACATGGAAATGGAAGGAGACCTTCATGGTTATACAAAATTACATACAAGAGGAAATGAGGGGAAAGAGGAAAAAAAACAAGGGGGAGAAATGAATTACAGTAGATGGGGTAGAGAAAGAAGATGGGAGGGGAGGGAATGGGGGATAGTAGAGGATAGGAAAGGCAGCAGAATATAACAGACACTAGTATAGCAATATGTAAAACAGTGGATGTGTAACTGATGTGATGCTGCAATCTGTATCCGGGGTAAAAATGGGAGTTCATAACCCACTTGAATCAAAGTGTGAAATATGATTTGTCAAGAACTATGTAATGTTTTGAACAACCAACAATAAAAATTAAAGAAAAAAATAGTTAGCATTAACTACCTCTGTTACCTGACACATATTCTCCTTAATTCTAGAGAAAAGGTATTCACAACTCAGGTTATGTATTTATTCTTATAGCAGTTCTAGACACAGGTGATGATGAAGGTACTGCAATATTTACTAGTCTTATACTATAAAAACCATTAAATAAGCAGTCCTTTAAGGTTTTAGTTTATAAATGATATTAACAAGAATGGCAGCTACAGCTTCCCTTCATAACTCATTCATTTAGTTAGAAACAGCAAACCACCACTGTGAAGAACTATAAATGAAAGATTCAAACTGTTGTTCTGAATTCAAAGACACAGAAAGTTACAATTAATTACAGCTGGAAAAATGGAGATATGAGAGAGAGATTGCTGACTACTAAAAGAGATTAAATAAAACTTTTTATTCCAATAAAGGCATAACTAATAACAGATGAAATTTAGATTATATAATTAATTGTATGAAGAATATTTTTTTTATCAAGTTGCTTTGTTTTCCTGAATGATTTGTGAAGCTTCACCGTGAGTTAGAGTGATGAATTTGGTTCCCAAATTCTACTCTTGTACCCCTCACTAGTATCTCACAGTAAGTTTGTAACTGTAAGTTTGTGGTCAAAGAAATAAATTCTGAGTTATATCATAAAAAAAATAATTCACCACATAAATACTGTTAAAGACTGGAATCATGAGGAAAAAAATATTTGACAAACTTGAGCATCCATTTATATCTAAAACAATAGAGAAACTTGGTATAGAAAGAATTTAACCATCAACATTGCAAAGGCTAAATGACAAACCTAAGGCCAACATATAACTGAATGTGAAAAAAAAACATGAAAGGATTTCTTTTTAAAACAGGGACAAGACAAGGATGTACACTTTCACAACTTCAACTCAAATTAGTCCTTGAATTTTTAGCCAATCTATCTGGCAATCAAGATAGATTAGAAAATAAATGGGATACAAGTAAAAAAGAAGTCAAGTTATCTCTGATGCTGATGACTCTGTATGCAGAAGACCCCAAACTCTCCACCTTCCAGAGAACATAAACAAATTTATCAAGGGAACAAAAATCAGTGTCTTTCCTATACTCCATTAATGAATATGCTGAAAAAGAAATTAGGTAAATTATCCTATGCATAATAATATAAAAATACTTAGTGGTAAATCTAATCAAATAGGTGAATTACCTCTACAATGAAAACTACAGAACGCTGAAGAAAGAAATTGAAAAAGACCTTAGAAAATGGAAAGATCTCCCATGTTCATGGGTAGGTGAAATTAATATCAATATTTTCATATTACCAAAATCATTACATAGATTCAATGGAATTCCCATAAAAATATGAATTACATTCTTCACTAGGAAAATGCTTTATAAAATTCATTGGGACAAGTAAAAGATCCAGAATAGCCAAAGCAATCTTGAGCAAAAGGAATGATGCTGGAGGCATCATAATACTGGACCTTAAATTATGTTGCAGAGCTATAGTAATAAAAACAGCAAGGAATAGACACCAAAACAGACAAAAAGACCAATGGAATAAAAGACACAGAGATACATCCACATAGATAAAGTCATATGATACTTTAAAAAGTTGGCAAAAACATAAATTGGAAAAAAGATAGCTTTCTAAACTAATGGTGCTGAGGAAAGTGAATATAAGAAAATACTGCTCTCTCACCCTACACAAAAGTCAGCTTTAATTGGATCAAAGACATAATATTTGGAGCAGAAACTCTACAAACACTAGAAGAAAATGTAGGCTCAACAGTCCAATATATTGGTACAGTCATTAATTCCTTAATAAGGACTAATTTGAGTTGAAGTAGTGTGTAAGAAATAATAGGAAGAGTCCAAAAGTGGGATGGCCTCAAATTAGAAAGCTTCTGAACAACAAAGGAAACAAGAGCATGAAGAGAGATCCTACAGAATGAGAGGAGGCCTTCACTCCCTGTCTTTAAGTGTGTGCTTTATATTCAGAATATGAAGAGAAATAAAAAATTTAATACAAAAAATTTTTAAAACAACCTAATCAACAAATGGGCAAATGAACTAGAGTTACTTCTCCAAAGAAGAAACACAAATGGCCCAAAATATGTGAAATAATGTTTATCATCTCTAGAAATCAGGGAAATGCTAGTCAACACTACGCTGATATTTCATTTCACTCTAATTAGAATGGGAATAATCAAGAATACAAAGAACAACAATTGCTGGCCAAGATGCAGGGAGAAAAAAAAAAAACAACTTACCAACAGTGAGAAAACATGATGTATACAAAGGAAGAAAGAGCATGGAAATGTCAACAGTATTCCCCATCACAAGAAATCTAAATCATTTATAATTGACTATTTAAATGACAATAACAATAATGTATTATTATAGGTTGTAACACATGTAAGCATAAAATGTAGGAAAAGGGGCCTGGGGTTGTGGCTCATCAGTAGCATGTGCAAGGCACTGGGTTCAATCCTCAGCAACACATAAAAACAAAAAAAATAAATAGTATTGTGTCCAACTATTAAGAAATGTAGGAAAATAATAATGCAAAGAGAGAAGAGCAGAAAAGGAAATATACCACTACTAGAATACAAAATCAATATATAAAAATCAGTCACTGGACACAATGGCTCAAGGCTATAACCCTAGTGACTGAGGTGGATTGCAAATTTGAGCCCATTCTCAGCAATTTAGCAAGACCCAACTTAGCAAGACACTGTCTCAAAATAAAATGTAGAAAGGACTGGGGATGTAGCTCAATAGTAAAGAACTCCTGGGTTCAATCCATAGTACCAATAAAACAAAACTAAAGAAACAAACCCATCTCTTTCTATAGTCTAATAGAAAACTTTCTAAAAAGAAACTAAGAAAACATCCCATTTACAATAGTATATAAAAACAAAGAAATTAAACATGAAATTTTAGGAGTAAGTTTAACCAAGTAGGTAAAAAATCTTCGTATAAATAAATATAAAACATTAATGAAAGAAATTGCAGATGACACAAATAAGGGGAAGATATTCTAAGTTAATGGATTGTGATAATTAATATTATTAAATCTCTGACACACAATAATCGACAGATTCAATTTAACCCCTATAAAAAATCCTGATGTCATTTTTTAAACAGAAATAGCCAAAAACTCCTAAAATTCACATGGAGCCACAATAGATCGAAATAGCCAAAGCAATCAAGAGCAAAATAAACAAAGCTAGAAGCTTCAAAATACAAATTATAGAACATACTGCAAAGCTATAGTAACCAAGGCAGGTATGGTGACAAACACCTATAATCCCAGCAGCTAAGGAAGCTGAGAAAGGAAGACTGTGAGTTGAAAATGAGCCTCAGCAAATTAGTGAGGCCCTAAGCAACAAATTAGTGAGACCCTCTCTCAAAAAAAAATTAAAGGCTAGGATATGGCTCAGTTTTTAGGCACTTCAATACAAAAACAACACACACACACACACACACACACACACACACACACACAAAGATAGACAGATAGACAGGAAGAGTAACCAAATATCATGGTACCAACCAGCATAACAGAGATCTCAACGAATGGAATAGGATAGATTCCAGAAACAGTCAAATATCCACAGTAAACTGATTTTTGACAAAGGTGCCAAAAATATACAATGTGGAAAGGATAGTATCTTTGTTAAATGTTGTGGGGAAAATCGAATATCCACATGCAGTAGGATAAACTTGGACTCCTATCCCATATCATACATAAATATCAACACAGAATGGACTACAGACTTAAATGTAAGACCTGAAACTTAAATTACTTGAAAAAGTACTTTTTACATATAGAGGGAAAGCTCCACAACTTTGCTCTCAGAAATGACTAATTGCATATAACTACAAAAGTAAACAAAAATAGACAAATTGGATTGCATCAAACAATAAAACTTAAGCCCAGCAAAGAAACAATCTACAGAGTAAAGAAAAAAAATCATGGATTGGAAGAGTATATTTACAACTCACACATCTGATAAGGGATAAATGTACAATACATGTAAGAAAATTCATAGTAAGAAAACAACTAATCTCTAAAAATCCCCTAATTTTAAAACTGAATATTCACAATCCCAAATTATTTAAATTCTGATTCTTGAAATTCTGAAAGCCAGATTCCTGAAAACCAAAATTTCTACTGGAAAAAAAAAATGCTATATAAGGGGTAGAATTCTGAATTCTGAATTCTGAGGACAGAATCAATGTATTGGCCTGTATAGAGAATGGATGAACTGTATTTTAGCACCAATTCTGTGTCTTCTCAGATAGGACTATGCTTGCCTTCAAATATAAGGCTGGCATCAGAGAACAAAAATATTGTGAAAATCTCAGTGAACTTTTGATATGGAGATTGCTGATATAGAGATTCAAAGACACTTGCTGATATAGAGATTTCTCCAGTGTCACAAAAGCATTTTATATAGTGAACAATTTTTTTATTAGGGGCTTGACTGTCAAAAAAACCACATAGGTATACATTTACCACTAAATTTTGCAGAAAAACTAGAACATACTTCATTTTGGCTAAGGGATGGAACTTTCAAAATTGTCCCTACTGTTTTTTTTAAATTTTTTTAGTCAGCTACACACACAATCCATGCCTCTGTTGTGTCTGCAAATTCTAGGGTTTATCTGTTTATTTGAGTTAATTAATAAGTGACTAGAAAAAGTTAATCCCATTATAAGTGCTAATTCTAAGAGTTGATGCATTTTGCAGTAGAAAAAGGATTTTAATTAAGTCTCCAAACTATAATGAAAGATGTGGAATCAAGGCAGCTATAAATAAATTTCAAGGTGTTATTAGTGACGTTTTTGTTTTTGTTTTTCTGTTCAGCCCAATGCATTTGGTGGAAAATTCCGGTACATGAATTGCTCATGCAAAACACTAATAATGAAAACTTCAGCTTAAAGAATGTGTCATTTGTCTTCGTTGGCATTCCTTCCATTTGATAAAATTCTCAGAGCTTTTAATCAATTAAAGCCATATTTTTCTGAAGAAGCTAGATAAGCTATTGAATGGTTCAAAAATAATTATGTGCTCTGTAGGATAAGATGATACATACACAATGGTGTTTGTTCCATCATCAGAATTATTTCTGCCAAATGTGTGATCTATATGTGAATGTATAGAATGGATTTCCATGGACCACTCCCTCAAAAAAGTAGAAGCATGGCATCAAAGATGGAAAATTTGATAGGAAATGTTCTTGTTCATGTTGGTGTATATGAAATTATGGAAAGATTTTGAACAGCAATGCCATGAAGAAAATGTATATGAATATATGCTCTGAGGAAAGATGGTACAGAAAACAAAAATAAATAAATGAGAAAAAGTCTCTGCTATTCATTATGATATAAAACTGAAAATTATAGTTATTAAAAGTCCATCACCAGCAATTATAGACCACATCTGTGCAATTGTCCATAATCTGTCACTATAATAAAAATTTTCACACATTGTTTTACTTTTTTCCTTTGTAAGATTTCCCCCATTTTAAATGGCCAGCATTATTTTTTACAATTTTATGTCATTTATTTCATCTATATTATTATTTATGATTCTAGAAGTACAAAGTGGGCAACAACTTTTAGAGAATTTTAATTTACTTTGTTCATTCTTTGCAAATTTGGCTTTGGGTATTACCTTATCACAATATTGACTTTTCCTGTAATCATTGCACATATGTATAAAACATTGAAACTTACTAAAAATAAATAAATGTTATTATGTATATTTGCATTTAGGAAAGATAAAAACATTTTCAAGATATAAGTTCTTTTGGGAAATTGTATAAGTTGCAGTGACTCATCAAAGTTTTTGATTGATCTAATCAAAAAGCTTGTTCATTAAAGTCACAAATACAGTTGTAAATCTGGGTGCACCCTATTACTAATTAGTGATATGCATTTATACATTTCATTTTGACCTATTTTTTATGAATACAATTTGCCTGCTCAAAAATGGCATATTTAATATGACTGCCATTAGTATGTCTTCTGTGAGTATATGCTTGCAAAAACATTTGTTATCGTTGCCTCTTTTATTATATAAATTGACCTGTGAAGTATTCTTACTTGTGTTTATATTTCCCAAATACACCACCCTTTAAAAGATAAACAAATGTCTTATTTAAAAATGTTTAAATTATTAATTTTTCCAGAACCATAGTTTTCAGGCTTTGGGGATTTTAGGCTTTAGGAATTTTAATCTTTCAAAATGTCAACACTTGAGATTATGGTGTTTTGGACTGTGTCTTGAGATTATCACTCAAATACGAAAGGAATGCTCCTTAAATGATGAAAACAAAAATATTCTTAGTATATTTTATTTCATATTCCAATTTAGCAAGAAAATTCTTCAAAAATGAAGGTGAAATAATAGCTTTCTTAGGCAAACAAAAATTGAAGAAATTGACACACATCAGTCGCACTATACAAGAAACAAGAAACACTAAAGGGAGATTGTAAGGGTGAAATATGTGACCAATATAAAAACTTCAGCTTTTGCAAAAATAAAAGTTCTGGAAAACAAAGAAAGGTAAAATTAAACATTTTTCTTATTGTTCTAAGTATAATTAGTAAATTTAAATCAAAAAGAATAATTGTATTTTATCTGCTTATGTCATATATATATAAAACTAACAGAATGCAATGATAGCACAAGTGATGAGAGGAAGAGCTGGAAATTCAGTCATTAGGTCTTTTCCCAGCACATGAAGTGGTACAATAATATTTGAAAGTAGATTCACAGTTACATTAACATGTATATTCCTACTTTAAAAAATAGAGTTATATTTCTTACCTGCAACTGACATGTAAAGATTTTGGATGACATCACCTACATTTTTATAAAAGAAAGAAAACTAAAAAATAGTAACTTTATTTGGGCCTTATGTGAGAATTTAGGTCATAGGACAAGCTGTCAAACTAAAGTCTGGAGAGACAGATACTATAAAAGCAACTGAAACCATAATGTTGGTAGAATTTTTAAATTATAATTTGCATGAATTCTGAGGGATGAGTATGGAGTAGCATGAAAGTCCAGTCCAGCAGAAGTGTTAGTCTTAAAAGTTTCTCTCCCACTTTTATAGGTTTACCTTCTCATGAGAATCTCATCAGGTTCTCATAGTAAAGAGTCAAGAGTGTACCTCAGGTCAATCAGACATAGGGGTAAAGTGACTATTTTGAAACACACTCAAGGCCTTTTCATTAAAAGTATCAATTTTCCAGTGGAAAAAAAATGAGAAGAACCTTACTCAAACTAGGGTAAGAGCATTTTTTTGACTCTGTTTCTCTCTATGCTACTATCTCACCTAGGAGGAAGGAAAGGGTAAGAAATATTACGAAGTTTAGAGTTCAAGGACATAGGACCACTGTATGACTGAAATTTCATAATAAAATTATAGAACTTTGTTTTTCTTTTTTCCCCAAGTTATGACCACAAAAACAGGGCACTTGTATAATAACAGTGCTTTGGAGATGAGATTCTATTTCAAGAATTACCTAAAACACTGTGATATGCTTTCTTAAAGAATATTGCAGGATAGGAAAAAATCCATACAAATATATGAAGAGACAAAGCAACAGTTAGAAACAGACTCAAAAAAGACAGGATTTTAAATTAATGATTTTAAATAACTGAGAATAATATGCTAAAGTCTTGTTTTAGTTAGCATTTGCATTGTTGTAACCAGAAAAAAAAATTGACAAAATCAATCTAGAGCAGAAAAAAGTTAATTTGGGAATCACAGTTTCAGAGGTTCAGTCCACTCTTGGCCAATTTCATTGCTCCAGGCTACAGATAAAGCAGAACAATATGGCAGAAGGGCTTTCTGCATAAAAGCAGCTCAGGAAATGACAACCAAGGAGCAGAGAGATTCCTGCTCATCCCAGACAAACTATAAACCCCAATGGCATGCCCCCAGTGACCTACCTCCTACAACCACAGCCTACCAGCCTATAGTTACCACACAGTTAATCCAACAGTTGACTAATCTGATTATTTTAAAGCTCTAATAATTACCTTTGAAACTCTTATATCTTTTCACACATAAACTTCTGGAGGATTTAGGCAGCAACTCTCAACCAATACATAGCTCACAAAGGAAACAGTGAAAGAAGAACTGATCAGCCAGGCATGGTGACACATGTCTGTGATCCCAGTGGCTCGGGAACCTGAGGCAGGAGGATTGCAAGGATTATATATACCAAGCACTGAAAGTCAGCCTCAGCAATTTATTGAGACTCTTAGCAAGGCTCTAAGCAACTTAGTGAGACCCTGTCTCTAAATAAAATATAAAAAGGGTTAGGGATGTGGCTCAGTGGTCAAGTGCCCCAGGTTCAATCCCTGGTTACAATAATAATTAAAAAACTCAGCTGATCAGAGATGTTTATTAGTACTTAGCTTTTTTTTTCTGAAGTGATTTCACTTAATAGGATTTACTACCTTCCTCAAAGTGGTGCTGATACTAGAAATAACAACGGATATATATTGAATGAAAAGAATAATACCTGGTTATTTGCCCAGTTTGGGGATCCTAAGAGAAAGAATACCACTAAAGAGTACCTTTGATTAAAGTTCAAGCAACAATCAATCATCCCAGAAGATGGGTAGATACAAAGTAATGTGAAAAAGCAAGGTAAATAAAAACACCCCAAACAGCCCAAAACACATTAACAAGTAATTCCATTGACACCATAGTAAAGGAAATGTTGGATAAAGAATTTTAAAAGTTCATAGTTAAGGGCTGGGGCTGTAGCTCAGTGTTAGAGGATCTGCTTTTCACGTGTGAAGCACTGAGTTCAATACTCAACATCACATTAAAATTTTATATATATATATATATATATATATATATATATATATATATATGTGTGTGTGTGTGTGTGTGTGTATGAAAGTTCATAGTTGAAATGTCCAATGAGCAAAAGTAGATATTCTGAAAAAGAACCCAATGAAAATCTTGGAAATGAAAGGCTCAATAAATCAAATTAAAAATTAAGTTGAAATCATTATCAATAGACTTGACCACTTTGAAGACAGATTATCAGGTTTTTGAAAACAAAGCATATAATCTTGAAAACAAGATTGACAATAAGAAAAGATGTTCAGACCATGATCAAAATACTCAGGAAATCTGGCATAATTTTGAGACATCAAATTTAACAATCATTGGAATAGATAGGGGGATTGAATTACAAACTAAAGAATGAACAACCTTTCAATGAAATAATATGAAAAAACTGTAGGAATTAGATGGAAATACAAATGTAAGAAGAATTTAGAACCTCAAATAGGCAAGATTTTAAAAAAATCTCTTCTAGGGCTGGGGGTGGAGCTTAGTTGGGACACCACTCACCTAGCATGGGCAAGACTCTGGGTTTAATCGCTAGCACTATAAAAAATCTCCTTTAATGTACACAATAGTTAAAATGCCTAATATACAGAACAAGGGTAGAATTTTAAAGGCACAAGAGAAAATTTTCAGGTAATATTTAGGGGTAAACCAGTTAAGAATTCAACGGAATTCTCAACCCATACCCTAAAAGCTAGGAGGGCTTGGAATTATATATACCAAGCACTGAAAGAAAATGGGTGCAAACCAAGATGACTATGTCTACAAAAAACATCCTTCAGTTAAGATGGAATAAAAAGTTTCCATGATAAGCAGAAAATTAAAAAAAACATTACAATTGCTAAACCAGCACTGAAAAATATACTCAATGAGATATTTTATACAGATAAATGAAAAATGAAAACCTTAGCCAGTATTGGGATAAATCTCACTAAAATAATATTCAATTAGAATTGTACCAGACCTTTAAGGAAGGAATTACAGTATTCTTTAAATTTTTCCATGAAATAGAAATGGAACTCCAAATTCTTTTTATGAAGGCAGTCTCACACTCATATCAAAATCAGCTCATACATACAAAGAAAAGAAACAGCAACGGAAATACATTGAATCAAAGGAACAATACCTGGGTATTTGCCTCCTCTGGGGATCCTAAGAGAAAGAATCCCACTAAAGAGGACCTTTCATAAAAGTCCAAGCAACAATCATCTCAGAAAATGGGTAGATAGAAAAGCAATGAATTTAGATGCAAAAATCTGTTGTCTCTAATAAACTTAGATGTGAAAATCTTTAGTAAAATACTAGTGAATTATATTCAGCAAAATATTAAGAAGGTTGTACTTCATGATCAAGTTAGTTTTATCATAGAGATGCAAGGATGGCTTAGCAGATTTGAGTCAATAAAATTAATTCATCACATAGATAGAATTAGGTACAAAAATCACTTAGTCACCTCAAGAAGTAAAAAGAAAGACTCTGATAAAATTCAGCACCAATGCATCATTAAGAAAAAGAGAATGAAGAAACCAGATTTAGAAGGAACCTACTTCATCACCATAAAGACTACATAGGAAAATCCCAAAGCCAATGTCACAGTAAATGGGAAAAATTGAAAGCATTTCCTTTAAAATCTGGAATACGACAAGGATATTCACTCTCCCCACTCTTATTTAATATAATGGTAGAAATTCTAGCAAGAACTACTAGATAAGAGAAGGAAATACAAGAAATAAAAATAAGAAAGGAAAAATTCAAATTATACTGTTTTCAGATGATACAATTCTATATTTAGAAGTTAAAAAATCTCCATCAAAAGACTGCTAGAGGTAATAAACAAATTCAGGAAAGTAGTAGGATAAAATTAACATATTTCCTATATATCAACAATTAGTCCACTAAGCAAGAAAGAATTAAAAATCCCATTCACAATAGACTGAGAAAAAAAGCTGTGTGTGGTGGCACATTCCTGTAATCGCAGCAACTCAGGAGGTTGAGGCAAGAGAATGACCACTTTGAGACTGGCTGCAGCAACATAGCAAGGTCCTAAGCAACTTATTGAGACTCAGACTCAAAAAATACAAGTTAAAAATGTCTGGGGATATAATTCAGTGATAAAGTGCCTATGGGTTCAGTCTCTAGTACCAAAAATACAAAACAATCAAACAAAAAATAATAAAAAGGGAAAAATATAACCAATGAGGTGAATATGTAAAATACCTGTACAATTAAAACTATAAAACATTGAAGAAAGAAATTGAAGAAGATTAAAAAAATGGAAAGACCACCCATGCTCATACAGAGGCAGAATAAATATTGTTAAAATAGCCATATGGTCAATAGCAATATTAAATTTCCTTGAAATTCCCATCAAAATACCAATGACATTCCTCAAAGAACTGGAAAAACAACTCTAAAATTCATTTGGAAAAATAAAAGACCTAGAATAGCCAAAGCAATTCTAAGTCAATAGCAATACTGGAAGAATCATCATATCTGACTTCAATCATACTGAGATACAGTAATAAAAACTGCATGGTACAAGGTATAAAAACAGACACATGGATCAGAAGAGAATACATGGAGATAAACCCACACAGCTAAAAAGACTCTTAACAAAGATGCCAAAAACATACATTGGAGAAAAATAAAATAGCCTATTTAACAAATGGTGCTGGGAAAACTCACCCTGCACAAAAATCAATTCAAAATATATCAAAGACCTCAGAATTAGACCAGAAACTATGAAATTCCTAGAATAAAATATAGGGTTAACACTAGGGCATATAAGCAGAGGCAACAACTTTCTCAATAGGACACCTAACGCTTATGAAATAATGTCAACAGTTAATAAATGAGATGACATCAAATTAAAATTCCTCTCCACAGAAAAGGAAACAATTAAGAATGTGAAGATAGAACCTAAAGAACAGGAGAAAATCTTTGCTTGCTATCCTTCTAATAGAAGGTTAATATCTAGAATATATAAAGATTTTAAAAAATAACAAAGACACACAAAAAACAAAAACAAATAACCCAATTAATAAGTGGACAATGAATTAAACAGACATTTCTCAAAAGAAGAAGTACGAATGGCCAACAGATATATGAAGAAATGTTCAACATTATTAGCAATTAGGAGAATGAAATTTAATTAAAACTACACTGAGATTTCTTCTCCCACCAGTCAAAATGGCAGTCATTGAGAATACAAAAATAATAAGTGCATAATAATGTAGAGAAATAGGAATACTTTCACATTATTGGTGGAATGTAAATTAGTACCACCACTATGGAAATCAGTATGGCGGTTCCTCAGAAGATTGGACATGAAACCACTATATGACTCAGGTATACCACTCCTCAGACTTTATCCTAAACAAGAGAAATCAACATACTATAGCAATACATGCATACCCCTGTTTATAGCAACAAAATTCACAATAGCCAAACTATGAAACCAGCATAGGTGTTCATCAACAGATAAATGAATAAAGAAAATGTGGTATACATACACACAATGGAGTTTATTCAGTCACACAGCCTTAATTTTCATAAAGAAAAATGAAATTGCATCATATGCAGGATGGATTTTTTTCTTTTTAAAAAATTTGTTCTAGTTAGTTATACATGACAGTAGAATGCATTTTGACACATTATACATAAATGGAGTATAATTTCTCATTCATCTGGTTGTACATGATGTAGAATTACACAAATCATATAATCATATAAGCACATAGGGTTGTGATGTCTGATTCTTTCTATTATCCTCCTACCCCATCACCCTGTGCACTCCCTTCACTCATCTCTATCTATTCCAAAGTACCTCTATTCTTCTCTAGAGACACCCTCTTGTTTTAAACTAGCATCTGCATATCCCAGAAAACATTTGGTTTTGGTTCTTTGGGATTGCTTATTTTGCTTAGTATGATATTCTTCAGCTCCATCCATTTACTGGCAAATGCCATAATTTCATTCTTCTTTAAGGCTGAGTAATATTCCATTGTGTTTAAATACCACATCTCCTTTATCCATTCATCTGTTGAAGGGTACTGAGTTTGGTTCTGTGAGTTGAGCTGCTATAAACATCGATGTGGCTGCATCACTGCAGTATGCTCATTTTAAGTCCTTTGGATATAAAAGAAGGAGTGAGTAGCTGGGTCAAATGGTCATTCCATTTCAAGTTTTCTAAGGAATCTCTGTACTGCTTTCCATAGTGGTTGAATCAACTTGCAGTCCCACCAGCAATGTATGAGTGTACCTGTTCCCCCACATCTTCACCAACATTTATGTCACTTATATTCTTGATAATTGCCATTCTGAATGGAGTGAGATGGAAAGTTTATAGCACTGAGTTTTTACAATTAAAAAATAGAAAAATGCCAAATAAATTATTACTTGGTATTGTAAAAATATCAAATAAATTTGGTATTAGAAAAATACCAAATGAATTTGAAGTTAGTTATACTCTAATGTTACAACTAAAGGTCCTAGAAAAAGAAGAACAAACTAATTACAACATCAGTAGAAGACAGAGAATAATTAAGATTAGAGCCAATTGTAAAAATTAGAATTTAAAACCAGTGCAATAGATCAATGCAACGAAGAGCTGGTTCTTTGAAAGGGTGCACATGATGGCAGGTGGACTAACCAAAATAAAGAGAGAGAAGACCAAAAGTAACAAAATTCAAGATGAAAATGAATATATCACCACAGACACTACTGAAATCCAAAGGATCATTAGAAACTATTTTGAAGATTTATAATAATAATCTGGAAAACCTCAAAGATATTGACAAATTTTACAATATATCCAAATTGAGCCATGTTGTAGAGGAAACCTAAACAGACCAATATTAAGCAATGGGATTAAAGCAACAATTAAAAGGCTTCCAACAAAGAAAAGTGAAGGACCAGATGAATCTCAGCTGTTCTGCCTGATACTTAAAGAAGAACTAATTTCAATCCTCTTAAAATTATTTCATGAAATAGAAAGGTGCCTACTCTCACCACTCCTATTCAACATAGTTCTTTAAATTCTTGCTGGAATAATCAGACAAGACAAGAAAATTAAAGAAATGTAATTAGAAAAGAAGAATTCAAATTATCTGTTGCTGATCACATGATCCTAGATGAAGAAAACCCAAACAATTACACCAGAAAACTACTAGAGCTGGAAAAAACAAATTCAGTAAAGTAGCAGGATACAAAATCAACATGCATATACTTCAATGAATCTACTGAAAATAAATTAGGGAAATTATCCAAATTCACAATAACCTAAAAAATACTTGGGACTAAATCTCACACAGGATGCAAAAGAATTTCACAGTGAGTACCATAGAACATTGAAGAAAGAAATGGAAGACCGTGAAAGATGAAAAATTCCTGAATAGACAGAATTAATATTGTCAAAATGACCACACTACCAAAAGTGTTACACGGATTTCATACAATTCCCATCAAATGCCAATGACTTTCTTTGCAGATATAGAAAAAACTGTCCTAAAATTAATTGGGAAGAGTAAAAAAAGTCTCACTGTAGCCAAAGAAATCTTGAGCAAAAGGAATGATGCAGAAAGCACCACAATACATGATCTTAAGTCATACTATACAGCTGCAACAAACACCAGCATGGTTGTCATAAAAATAACAGTAAAGATCAATGGAACAGAATAGCAAAAATAAATCCTCATAGGTAAAGTTTTAGGGTACTCAACAAAGGTCCCCAAAACATACATTGGAGGAAAGGTAGCCTTTTCAACAAATGGTGTCAGAAAACTGGATATACATAATTAGAAGAATAAAACTAGATCCCTATCTCTCATTTTGAAAAAAAACTCAACTCAAAGTGGATGAAAGACATCAAAATTAGCCGAGACACTTTGTAGCTACTAGAAGAGAACACATTGGTGCAGAGAGAACACTTCAACATATTGGTGTGGACAACAAGATCCCTGAAGCCAACAAATAAAACCAAGAATCAATAGGTAGGGTGGTATCAAACTAAAAAGCTTCTGCACAGCAAAGGAAACAACTTAGAGCCTACAAAATGGGGAAAATTTGTTGCCAACTATATTTCTAACAGGGGATTAATATCCAGAATATTCAAAGAACTTTAAAACTTGATATAAAAAAATAACCCAATCAATAGATGGGGGAAAAAACTAAACAGACACTTTTCAAAAGAAAAAAGACAAATGGCCAATGAATATACTAAAAAATTCAACATCCCTAGTAATCAGGGAAATTGAAATCAAATCTGAATTGTGATTTTATCTCGCTTCAGTTAGAATGATAATCACCAAGAATATGAAAAATAATAAATGATAATGAGAATGTGGGGATAAATGTATACTCATACATTGTTGGGACTGCAAATTAATACAACCACTACAGTGATACAGGCACATCAATGTTGATAGCAGCACATTTTGCAATACCCAAGTTATGAAACCAGTCCAAATGCCATCAACAGATAAACAGATAAAGAAAATGTGGTTTATATACAGAACGGAGTTCTTACTCCACTATAAGAATGAAATCTTATCATTTTCTGGTAAATGGATGAAACTGGAGAAAAACATGCTAAGTAAAATAAACCAAACTCTGAAAGTCAAGGTTCAAATGATGTCTCTCATATGTGGAAGCTAGATCAAAATAAGGGTGGGAAAAGGGAAGGAGGAATCCCATGAAAATAGATGGAAGCTAATTGAGGGGGAAGAAGAAGTAATGGAAAAGTAAGGAATGGTGCAATGAAACTGAGCAAATTATGCTATGTACATATAGGAATACACCACAGTGGGTTTCAATTTTATGTATATCCATAAAGCACTCATTAAAAAAACTGAATAAATTGATGGAAAACCAGTTGAAGATGGGAAAAGGTGGGGAGGTAGAAAAGGAAGGAAAGAAGAAGTACAGGGAACTGAAATGGGGCAAATTATATTTCATACCTATATTATTCTGTCAAGAGGAACCCTCAAAGCATAACTGTCATGTATTAATAAAAACATGAAAAAGAGGAACATATTTTTGGTTCATGCTTTCAGAAGTAAACTTGGCCTTGTTTCTTTGGGTTGGTGGCAACAAATTATATCATGGCAGGTTGTATGACAAGGAGGCATATTCACCTCATGGTGGCCTGGACCTAAATAGAACAGGAGAGAGACAGAGGAAAGGACATGGTACCAATATTCCATTCAAGGCATGACCCCAGTGACCTAACTTCCTACTACAAATCACCAATTCTTACAAGTTCCCCCATGTCTCAATAGTGCCACAGTCTGATGAAGAAACATTTAACACATGAGCCTTTTATGGACACTGAAGATCCAAACTATAACAATATATTCATAGAAACTTCACAAACTAAAAATACAAAGAGAACAAATAATGAGAAAAATTCCACAGAATGTTTATGAATTATGAGACAGTTTGCAAAGTTGTAACAGACACATGTTAGGTCTGTTTTCTTCTTCTATACAAGAAGAAGAAAGAGAGAAAGGAGAGACAGCAATATTTGAAGTAAAAATGGTCAAGAGTTTACAAAATGACAGACATCAAATATTTGATCTAAGAAGTTTAGAGAACATCAAACAAGATAAGTACAAATAGTCTGCACCCAGGCATATCATATTAAAACTTGAGATAACCTAAGACAAAGAGTATATTTACAATAAAAAGACAAAGTTTAAAAAGCATCTTACCTATAATGGAACAAGGATCAGAATCAGATTGAACTTTGGGCTTTTCATGAAAAAAATATTTGCCTGCTATGTGTGTGTGGCTCTGGGTTTGATCCATAACACTGAAAAACAGAACAACCAACCAACCAACAACAACAACAACAAAAAACTGAAGCAGATCTTCCCTGTAAGATATGTTAAAAGTTCCTCAGAAAGAAATAAAATTATTCAGAAATTCAAATCTATGTAGAGTGTCTGAGAAGGAATACATGAAGGTCTAAATAAAATCAACTGAATTTCTTACCTACAATCAACTTTAAAAGAAACTGTTTAATAATTATGGCACTATGTTAGGAAAAGATAAGATTTTTTTCTTTTGCTTGTTGTTATAATGCATTATATTAACTGATTTTTCAAATGTTGAGTAAGGCTTGCATGCTTGGAATAAATCCAAGCTGTCCTGTTGTATGATTTTTCCTACATTGCTGGATTCATTTTGCTTCTTTGTTTTGAGAATTTTTGCACCTATATTGAAAGCAAACCACATATATGATGAAGGACTAGAATCAAGAATATATGAAGAATTATTATAACACAATGATATAAAAACAAATAATCCAATTCAAAAAGGGATGAAGATTCTAAACAGCAATTTATCCAAAGATTAATAAATGGGCAATAAGCACATAAAAATGTACTCATTAGGTGAGTTCAAATCAAAATCACAATGAAGCATTTACTCCACATCTATTGTGATACTGATAATCAAAAAGGAAAACTTTATCATGAATGGATGAGAGCATGGAGAAATTGGAAAACTTTTATACTACCTATGAGAATATAAAAGCATGTATGCACTTTGGAAATTAGTCTTGTATTTTCTTAAATAGTTAAACACAGTTACCATTTGATGCAACTATTTCTTTCCACTCATGGGACATAAAAATATATTTTCACACAAAACTTGTATATGGATGTTTATAGCAGCATTATTTATAATATGCAGAGAGGCAAACAACACAAATATAATTCACTAACTGATGGATAAAAAGTATGTTCTCTCTATGCAATGGAATATTATACAAGCATAAAAAGAAATGATCCCTGATGCTTGCTATCATGTGGATGAACCTTGAAAAAAATCATATTAAGTGAAAGAAGTCACAAAGACCATATTTTCTGTGGTTTCACTTATATTAAATGCCCATAAAGGCTATACCTACAGAGACAATAATCAAGTAGTGGTTGCTTAGGGATAGGTGAGGATGAAATATTGGAGGCTGGCTTAAATCAGTACAAATTTTTTTTTGAGGGATAATGAAAATGTACTAAGATTGTGATGATGAATGCAGGAGACTGAATATACTAAAATTCACTAAACAGTGTATGTCACATGATTTAAATATATAGTATGTAAATTTTATCTCAATAATTGTAGTTTTTTAAAATGCACCAGGAGGCCAGGCACAGTGGCACATGCTTGTAACCCCAATGGCTCAGGAAGCTTAGAGAGTAGCATCATGAGTTCAAAGCTAGCTTCAGCAACAGTGAGGCACTAAGCAAGTCAGTAAGACCCTGTCTCTAAATAAAATACA
This sequence comes from Marmota flaviventris, assembly GCF_047511675.1. Classification (NCBI taxonomy): domain Eukaryota; kingdom Metazoa; phylum Chordata; class Mammalia; order Rodentia; family Sciuridae; genus Marmota; species Marmota flaviventris. Next base: position 128,473,162 of record NC_092499.1, read on the forward strand.
AAATAGGGCTGGGGATGTTGCTCAGTAGCTGAGTGCCCCTGAGTTCAATGCCTGGTACCAAAAATATCAAACCAAAACAACAACAAAAACAAAACAAACAAACAAAAAATACCCCAGGATAGCAGGGGATCTCTGCTCTGTATTAAGAGAATATCAGCAAAGATGTTCTCAACCTTTCCAACAACAAGAGGAGAAATATAGAAAAGTATATTTCATGGGATTTGAAATTCTGGACAGAACCCAAACTGATTTATGTATGAAAAGTAAATAGATTCAACACAACCAAAAGATTTAATAAATGAGTTATGATTTGGAATACAACCCAGATTTCATATTGGTTTTAGGACAGTGCACTGTTAGGGCAGATCTGAACATCACTACCAAATACTTGAAAAATAATTTTATATTACAAGCACAGGTCTAAAAGTTTGGATAAATTCTTAGTTATCCAGGACCTGAGAAGATCAACTATTTGCTAAAAACAACATTTATACATAATCAAGAGGCTTATAACATAATAATTAAAGTGTCTAGGACAGTATCCCAAGTTATTAACATACAAGAAACCAGAACAATGTAAAATCAATTTAACAATGTCAATAAATAAAATTCCAAAATGGAAAGATAAATATGTTGTAATTATCTGACACAGTCATTAAAGCAGTTATCATAAAAGAACATTCCAACAAGCAATTATAAACACTTTGGAAACTCATGAAGAATCAGGACATCTTAGCAAAGATTAGAAGATATAAAAAAGAACCAAGTGCAATCCCCTGCCTAAAAAATATAGCAACTGATATGTTTTAAAATCTGAATAATATTACAAACAGAATAGAAATTTTAGAGAAAATTATGAGTAAACTTGAATATATATATTAAACATATTTATATATTGTGTATATATAATATATCATTATATTATATGCAATATATTGAATATATGTGAATGTATATTATATACATGAATATATATTATGCACATAAATTATTCAAACTGAACAACAGAGGAAACAGTAGATAGAATTTTTAAAAAACAGTCTTTAGGGACAAATAAGAAAACAACCAAACCTACATTAATTTGCCATTGGAATCCCAGGAAAAAAAAAAAAAAACAGAGAATAATGAGTATAGAGTTGAAAATCATCTGAAGAAATAGTGTCTATAAACTTTACAAATTTGACTAAAGTCAAAAATGTATGGATTCAACATATGAGAGAAAAAAAAGGATGAATTGTATGAAACCTATGACAACTTACATCAGAGTCCATTAATTTGAAACCTAAATATGAAAGAATGTTCTTGAAAGCACTAAGTGTTTCTATTTGAAACCATGGGGGCCAGAGGGAAAGGGAATTACAGTTAAATATCTTTTAGAAACAGAGGTGAAAATGCATTCTGAGAAGAAAAATGAAGAGAATCTTTCTCTAGGTGTTTTTTTAAGTATTAAAAGGAATTTTACAGGCAGAAAGGAAAAGAAAAGAACAGGGATTGTGGGTGTGGCTCAGTGGTTGAGGCTAGAGTGTGGTCTTGGAATGAAGCAAGCTCTGGGCTTGATTCCCACTTTTCTAAAACAATAACAACAGCAACACATATACAGAAGGAAAATTGGAACATGATAAAATTTAAAAGAACAATATGCAAGTTTAAAAATAAATTCACACACACACACACACACACACACACAGAAATACAAAGAGAGACCAACTTAAAAGAGCTGCCAAGGCAAATAAATCACACTATTGTTAGTTTATCACCTAAAATATAATGTAAGCATGAATTCAAACTTATTATATCTGCATGATCGAACAAATATGTGGGAGAGAAAGGACAAATCTTACTCCAGAAGAAGTAATTTCAATTGATAACTGTAGAAGAATTGAAGGCAACAGAAAACTACTGTTAGTTATATATATATATATATATATATATATATATATATATATATATATATATATATATATATACAAGAATAACAAAAAATAGCTGCATTGAAGATTTTTGATACGGGGTAAAAATACTAGTAAAGCTTTAAAGTGAAGCAGGATGACAGTCATGTGATTTCAAATTTCCTCACAATATGTATTAATTACTAGGCTTATTTTGACAAATTTTTAAAATATTACTCCCTCTAGTAAGGGGAACTTAATTCCTCCATCCTTCAGCCTAGTCTGAAATTAGTGATTTCTTTCTAACAAAGGAAAATGGAACTTTACAGTAAAGAACCTAGATGATATAACCAAAAGTGGTCCTAGAAGATGTGAACAATAAATAACTTGCACATATTAATAGGATGTGGTGAGAAAAAAAAAAAAACCCATTTTTGTGTTTTTTTTGCACAACCCAAATATAATCAAGAGGAAACAGCAGAAAAACCTAAGTGGATGATGGATCTTCAAAATGCCTTGCAAGTCCCTTTCAAAAGTGTGAAGGTCACAAAGGACAAGCACAGACTGGAATCCTGCCACAGATTGGAGTTGACTGAGGAGATACCATAACTCATGCAATTATTTGATTATGAAATAAGAAAAGTACATTAGCAAAACAAAACAAAATTGGTTAAATGCAAAGAAATTCTTTAGTTTAATCAATAACATCGGATCAGGGTTAATTTTTGTAGTTTTATTCATGTGTAATGAATATAATTCATGTGTAATGACCATATATCCCTAGGGAAATAGGGTGAAAAGTACACACATAAATTTACTCTACCCTTTGCCATTTTTCTGTGACTCTAATTTTTTTTTTCAAAATAAAATTATAAAAGTTGTAATATTTGATAAAAGCAAGATAGAACCATATGTTGCCTATAAAAACATTCATAATAAAGACAGATAAGTTAATAGTAAAGGGGTGGAAAATATATATTCCATGTTAAAAAGTAGTAATGACAATTTTAATATTGGCCAAAGGTAACGTCAGAACAAAGAACATTTCTAGAAGGGAATTTTATAAATATAATTACAAACATGAATATATTATTTGAGAATAACAGTTCTAAACATTTTTACATCTTTTAATAGAGTTTCTAAATAAATGAATAAAAATTATATGCCAGAGGAAATAAATAAAACTATAACGATGAATGGCAATTTCAATATTGCTCTCTCAATAAATAATTGATGCAACAAGTAGACCAATAATTAGCAGGGGCATAGAAGAGATGAACAAAATTATAAATCAAATTGACCCAACTGACATTTATATGACACTAAAAATGCCAAAGTACACATTCTTTGCAAATGGTAATGTAGAATTTGTAAAGGTAAATAATATTGTGAGCCAAAAATGTCTCAATATATTTAGAATGATTCAAGAAACACAGAATATGTTCGTTCTTTGACCACAAAAGAGTTTAATTAAGAATTGTTAACTGACTGAGCTCTGTAATATCCCAAAGTATTTAAAACTATGTAATACTAAGTAACCCATGGGTAAAAACCAAAATTCAAAAGGAAAAAAAAATATCAAAACTTGTTGATAGTAAAGAAGTTCAGGAAGGATATGATAGGATTAAATTCTTATTATTATAAATAAGAAAGTTCTTAAAATCAATGACTTCATCTTCCACCTAAAGAGAACAGGGGCAGGGAAAGCATCCCAATTGCACCCCCAAGGAAGTAGAAAGGATTATTATAAATATTAACAAGTCAAAAACAGAAAAACAATTTCAGAATATGAATAAAATTACAAAAAGATTGGTTCATTGAAAACTCAAGAAAATTGATAATTGTGTGTCTGAGTTGCTTAGGATCAAATCATAAAAGACTGACATGACCAATATCAAGAAAGAAGAAAGAAACAATACTTATGGCTTCAAAAATTATTAACCTAACAGTAGTGAAATTTAATTAGTAACTTTCTACTAGTAAATGTCACAAATAAGGAATTGGCAAATTCTTGGAATGATAAAACCAACCATATATTTCTCTGTAAATATGTAACCTGAACATGACCAGTATCTATTAAGGAAGGGAAATTTTGAGTAAAATAATTCTAAAGTGATGTTAGAAATCAATAAAGAACGATCTCTGTTAGGTTTGTTTAACATTTGGAAATTGATTAAGTTAACTGACAATAATAATAATAATAGAAAAAGAAAGCTATTGCCTTATGGAACAGAAAAGGACAACACCAAATACAAAAAAGCATCATTTTTTCATAATAACAGAAAAACATAAGAAGAACTAATGAAATCACTGAGGTTTTAGCCAAGTCAATAAAATGAGGAAAAAAAACAAAAAAACAGGATCTATTAAGCAGGAAAAAGGTGATTTGTTTTTTCATCATTAGAAAGGATCATCAGTAGAGTGAGTTTCTGAGAGACTGAAAGCACACACAAGGACAAATGCACACAGACACAACACACAAATACACACAGAGACAGAGAAAGATAGACACAGAATTATACCCACACACACAAAAAAAAAACTTACAGGAAAAGACACAATGACACAGACAACAGAAATGGAGAACACAGACACACATAGAAACAAAAACATAGACACAGATGTACAGATAAAAAGATACCCTAACAAACACACAGACACAGAAATATAGAGCTACACACAGTCACAAAATAGATTCGTAGATACACAGATACACAGAAACACACATACACAAAAAAACTGATATAGAGGAACAGACACAGAAACATAGACATACAGACAGAGACACAAAGAGAGACACAGAAACACAGAGATATTGATACAAACACACAGATATACAAAGACACAGACACATGGAGATGAACCCAAACACACAGAAACAGATATACCCATAGAACCAGACACATAACAAAGAAACAGACCTTGACAGAGACACACACAGAGACACACAATCACAGAAATATAGACATGAATACACAGAATCAGAAAAAGAAGAGAGTTCACAAAGACGACACGTGGACACATAAAGATACAGTTACACAGAGACAGATACACAGACCTACAAAATAGATGCACAGTGACAGAAACACAGACACCACACAGAGATGCAGATCCAGTCACATAGAAACAGAAAGAAACAGACATACAGAGACAAAGACTTAAAGGCACAGACATCTACACAGAGACTTGAACACACTGACACAGAAACAGACTCAGACACAAACACAGGGACACACAGACATTGATACAGGCAGAAACATATACATATACACAGAATAAAAACACCCATGTGAACATGCAGTAAGAGGAACACAGCACACACAAAGACACAGAGATACAGGCAAAGATACTGAAACACAGACAAAAACACAAACACACACAGAGACACACATAAAAGACACAGATAAACAGAAAAGGTACAGACACAGACAAATCACACACACACACAGACTCACTGACAAGAACCCCAAAACAGCCACACAGACGCAGACAAACCAATAAACAGACACACACGAACATACATACACATAAGAACACTCCAAAACAGACACTCTGACACAGAAACAAAAAAGGTGTATAGAAATAGATACAAACACACAGACATAGACATAGTGACACAATGAGATTGAGACTCACAGCAACAGATCACAGACACACAGAAACAGAAAAACAGAAACAGATGCACTCAGAGACACACATATGAACACACAGAAACAGACATGGACACAAACACAGACACAAAGGAAAACACACACAAACACAGACACAGACTCAAGAACACAGACACAAGTGTATGTCAACACACAGACACATAGAAAGATACAGACACATAGTAACAGACACATGACACACAAACATAGAAACCAATACAGAGACAAAGACAAGACACCCACATAAATGCATGGACACATAGATACAGACACCTACACACAGATACAGACACACAGACACAGGAAATGGACATATACACACACAGATACACAGTTACAGATACACAGACAAAGACACACCCAAGGATAATGATATGCATAGAAACATAGAAATCAATATCCAGACACACAGAGACCTGAAAACACAGGCAGAGACTCACATAGACTTAATACACATACAGAGAGACACTGACCCAACTCCTCTACCCACCCACTCCAACACAGATATAGACCATTACATACAGACATACAGACACACAGAGATGGAGATATAGACATAGCACACACAGAAACAAATACAGAGATACACAGACACACAGAAATAGACACATTGATTTGCAGATATGAAATAGTCACACAAATAGAAAAACACACCAGCTCAGACACAGACACACAGATACAGACACATAAATGCAGACATACAAAAACATGTAGAAACACACACATTAAAGCATAGATAGAGACAGATACACAAAGACATAGAAGCACAGTCACAGAGACATAGACTCACAGACACACAGACAAACATAAAAAGGTGTACACATATGGACACACAGAACAATACAAATAGGCACACAAAAACACATAGACACAATGTCACAGACACGTACATACACACACACATAAACACATACACGTGCGCACAAGGACCCAGAAATAATAGCCAGAAATAGACACAAAAACATTGATGTGGAGACATTTAAATACACATAGAGATACACAAACCCATACAAAAGCATACAGACACAAAAATACAGCACACACACAATGTAGACATAATGATGACACAGAGACACACGCATACACACAGACACATACAGATACCAACACACAGAAACACATACAGACACAGACACACAGACATATACACAATGAGACACAGAGACACACACAGAAACATGCACTGACACAGACCCACAACACACACAGACACAGATATGGACACAGTGACACAGTCACATGACCATGTACCCACACATAAGACACGGAGACAAATAGAGACATAGACACACACAAACATAAACACAGAGACACAAAGACACACAGGCACACAGTCAGACATATCAAGATACACACTGACACGGAAACACACAAACTATTAAATATAACATCTAATATATGTGTGTGTGTGTATATATATACATATATATACAGTTTGTCTACAACTAATGATTGTTTTATCATTTTCCTATTTTAACATGGATTAAAAGTGATATGCTTTCTGTGAAAACTACTATTTATTGTTATACTCTCTTACAACGCTGACATGTGGTAGAAATCCATGGCTTACATTTAATTATACTGCTCAGAGGTTAATAAAGATAAACAGCTGATATGCTACAAGTTTGCTAACCTGTGATATTTTGTAAGTTCAATGCATTAAATCCATTTCTACCAGTATATAATATGTATGATATGTAATATTACATGTTATTGCCAGTATAAAATATATAACCAATGTATAATTTATATATACATATACTAACAAAGTATAACTAGAAATTGAAATAAAACCATTTAAAATAAAATGAAAAGGGAAGTAAATAGGGATAAACCTGACAAATGTAGTAAAAGACTTATATACTGAAAATTATAAAATCTTGCTGGGAGAAATTAAGCAGGCAATTATACAATTTATCATTTATATTATAAATGTACACAAATATTGACACTAAAACTACATTTTTTAAGGAAAAACAGTAAAAAATATTGATATTAGGAAAATATCCTTTAGTGATAATATCATGATATACAATCCATTAAAAGACAATTGTTCAACAACATTTTATAAAAACAAACAAACAAACATGTGGAACACAGTGGTGCATACCTGTAATCCCAGTGGATCAGGAGGGTGAAAAGTAGGATTGTAAATTCAAAGTCAGCCTCAGCAATTTAGCAAGGCTCTAAGCAACTGAAAAAGACCTTCTCTCTAAATAAAATAAATAAATAAATAAAAATAAGAAAGGGCTGGGGATATGGATCAGTGGTTAAGTGCTCATAGGTTCAATCCCTGATAACAAAAATAAGATAAAATAAAACAAAACATGCTGTTCTCAAAGGATACTTTTTAAGCTGGGTGCAATGGAGCAGGTCTGTAATCTCAGCAACTCAGGAAATTAAGGCAGGAGAAATGCAAGTTTGGGGCCAGCTGCATCAATTTAGCAAGGCACTGTCTCAAAATAAGAAATAAAAAATACTGGGAATGTAGCCTAGTAAGGAAGCATCCTTGGGTTCAATCCCTAGTCAAAACAACAAAAACAAAGTAAGAAACAAAAACACTGTTAAGAAAATGAAAAAGCCACAACTGGTCTAAAATATTTGTAAAGCATAATTCACCAAGGATGGTATACAAATGATGAAGAATACACAAAAGATACTCAATATTATTAGCCATTAGGTAAATGTATTTTTTTTATTTTTTGTTTTTGTAAATGCATTCTTAACTATTATAAGATACCAATACACTCATATTAGAATATCTAAAAATTAAAGGGATTGTACTCAGTGTTTTCAGGGATCTATAGGAAGTGGGTCACTCTTCTTTGCTAGTATAAAATATTACAACTTCAAAAAATCTGTCAACTTCTTTAAAAGTTAAACATTCATCTATCATGTGATCCAATTTTCAGTTTCTAGGAAGCAATAAAAAAGCTTACATCCATACAATGTTCTTTGCATGAGTATTCATAGCAATTTCATTTGTGATGGCTCTAAACTGAAAATGAATAAAAATGTTTTCAGTAGAGAAATGGTCAAACAAATAGAAAAAAAAATGGTGACATTCAAACAACTTAATGCTGCTCAGTAATAAAATGACTATAAACTCTCAGTATATATCATAACATGGGAGAATCTCAAAATAACTATGCTGTGAGCAAGAAGGCAGATTTTAAAAAGTCAAACACTCATGATTCCATTTATACACAATTCTAGAGAATTCAAACTACCCTATTGTGTCAGAAAGTAGATCATTAGTTAAATGAGTAGGCAGAAGTGGATGGGTGGGGAGCAATAAAAAAGGGGCATGAGAAATTTTAGGAGGGGGTGTACCTATTCATTATCTTGATTGTGGTGATGGATTCACAGATATGTATGTCAAAAATTGTCAACCTATGCACTTCAAATGTGTGTGGTTTATCATATATCAATTATACTTGAATAAAACTGTTAAAAATCAGCTATGGGGCTTCTTCTGCGTGGAAAGACAATGATGGATGAATAAGACATGGGAAAATCAAGGTTTTCAGTGGCACATATTAAATGATATCTATGTCTATTTACTTTTTGATCCCCAATGAATGAGCCTAGAGTTCCAATGTCCTGATGTGTTACTCAAGGTTCTAGACTCCTGTTCTCTATGAACAGTAGGGTAGTCTCAAGTTTTCCTAGAAGGTAGAGATTTCAATCCAAAGAAGACTGTGGTAGACATCAAATATACAAATATAGAGCGGGAGAAAGGGGGCAAAGATTAAGTAAGTTATTTGATCAGAGGTGATAGTATAATTAAGAATTTGTCTGGTATTTGCCCTCTGTTGTAACTATAGAAACCCTTGTAATTTCTTGATTTATAGGTCTATCTTCATTACACTAATGAGATGACTTATGGTAACTAGTTGATAACTTAAGAATGAGGGCATATTACCAGGAAAGTCTAGCACAGGATTGGAGTATTGTGATTTTCAACTGTACAACCTTCATTTGGGTTAGTCAATGATCAAAGTAATCATTTTGTAGATAACTGGAAATTCCTCATTTGTAAATAGATGGATTCATTGGAAGTGCAATATGTCCTGATTCAGAGAGAGAGAGATGTCGTGGAAGCCTTGCAGTCCCTCATAGGCCTCACACTATGTATATCCTTTATTAGAAAACTGTAATCCTAAGCATATAATTTGCTTTGTTCTATGAGTCATTCTAGAAAATCATTCAGCAAATTATTGAATTTTAAGGAGTCATTGTAACCACCAAATGTATACATAGTCAAAAGTATAGTTGGTATGGTTATCTTGAAAGTGCTGGTGCCATATTATATAAAGGTCATCCTATTGGGCACCATGACCTTAAAATTGTGAGATCTGTGCTGACTCTGGGCGATTACCGCCATAATTGAATTATAGTACATATAGTAAGGTTGAAATTGAGTAAAGGCAATGTAGTAAACCTAAAGCAGAATGGTACTGATTAGTCTCTTCAATTGATTCATTAATGAAAAGAGGCCATGTAAGGCCACTATCATAAAAAATTTTTGCATAAATATGTGTAAGTATATAATTATAAAAATTAATCCTTAGCAATCACTATGAGAAGGTAGAAGCAGTCATTCTCTGAAATAAGGACTCTGTTATATGTGTTGATGATAAATCCTCTTTTTAAGACTGATGAGTACTTCTTATTTCAAACTCTAGTACCTGAATGTATAATCCTAATTTATCATTGGATAGGACTGATAAGTATTTCTTAATCCAGAAACTATTATTGGAAAGTATGATCATAATTTATCAATGGATGAGTGGGACTCAAAGCTATTTTCCATGAGACTCTAGAAAAATATCTATCTGGACCAAATTATATTGAGACAGTAGACATCCTTCTTGAGAACAATTTATGGTAGGATACCATGACTCTGCTGTGCCAGCCACCTAGGCATTAGTGGAGTTGGACTTTAGCTAGCAGCCCATGCCAGTTGCTTCTGAATGTGAAAGATTGTACAGCTCCTTATAAACTGCAGCATATGCTACAACATATTGAAATAGCCTCAATTCATTTCTCCAAAGAAATGACCTTATAAAAGAGGGGAAAAATGTTAGAATTCATTCTCCCTTGGATTTTTGTAAAGCATCCAGGTTATTATCCACTTCTCAATCTAATGGAATATTTGGGTTCATAATTTGCCTAATACATTGGGCTTGTGTTAGGCTAAAAATACCCCTGCCATAAGAGATATTTGGGCCCTAATCCCTGGACCAGTGGAGGATGTTTGGAGAAAGAGACACCGTTGAAAGATTTGAGAAGATTTGAGCAGAAAATTATCAATTGTCCTAGGAATTGATGAGGTATCTGGAGGAATAGATGTGTGTGTGTGTGTATTCTCCACAAAAGTGAAGAAGTCAAAAGTGCAGATCATACATGAATTAATCATTAAAAGGATCATAGGAAATACTACAAAAGGAATTACACAAGGAGACAATTACAGACCAATATCTATGATGAGCATATATATGAGAACTATCAACAAAATATTAGCAAATTAAATTCCGAATTGTGTAAAATCATGACACATCACAAACTTTAATCCAAGGTCTGCTTGAATAGAATTTATCTTAGAGAAGATTGTTTAAGATGAGGCAATCTATTTTAATATGTCCCAGAAATAGATCCAGTAAGGAAGTCATATGATAGTTTGGAAAGAGGCTTAAATTACCTGGCCTGTTGGCATGCCCATCTTTCTTCACTCCTCTGCTGCTTGTTATTTTCGGTTGTCCTCATCTGGGGCCCTGGTTGTCCATAAAAGGGATTTGGTGGTGTGTGGGAAAAGTATCTTTTTTTCCCTTCATTTTTTACTTTTCTTCTGGATCTCCCATGTTTGGAGGGCGTTTATGTGTGTGAGAGAGAAAGAAGGCAAGCTCTGGGTGTGTGTTACACTCTCACACAATTAAAATTTTATCCCATCCTCATGTCATGACTGGTCCCTTTGAAGAACCCTGACCTGAAAATTCTCACTGTGATGTCATTTACCTATTTTCAACCCTATTCTCTTGCCTGAGACCTATCTATCATTATTTCTGCTGAGCTATCTACTCCATCTTCCCATGAACGTTTTTTTTAATCTCTTCTCTCCACATAGCTTCAAAAAATGGCATGTGCATATTCTAACTATACTGCCCTGCTCAGTCATAGCCAACTCTGAGACAGAATCCTGTTTGTCACTACTATTCACATTCTCCCCTCACTTCTGTTTTTCACGTTCATCTTTCCTGGCATCTTTCTTGGGCATGTGTTCCCTCTGTTCCATACCATGGCAGAATCATAGTTTCTTTCCAATATGTATCACAAGGTATAATATTTGATTTGATTTCATGTGGCTTTTTTCTATGCCACTTCCCTCTCCCTTAAAAAGACTATGTTCCTTCTCATTTATCCCCAGGAACAATGCCCAAAATCTGGCACTTAATAGATAGTTGCAAAACGAGGATGAAATGCAAGGCATATTTCTTACATGGACTCCTTTGAAAGGACTCCTAATTGGTCCTTATCCCTCTGATTGTTCATCAATTCCAGTCTTAACTCTGTACCTAGGTGACCTTTTAGAAGATATCTTGGGCCCTCTCACTCTCTGAGTATGGAAGCTTAATGGGTCTGAACAGGACTACAAAACCTCCCATTACAGTGATGGGCCTCAGATGGACAAGCATGAGCAATGTCCCCCTGGAGAGGCTGGAGGGCATGAGGAGTCAGGGTAGAGCACCTCCCCCGCTGTCCACTGTGGAAAGCAGTGCTGCCTGCCCTTGACAAGTTTTCTTTTCTAGCAGAAAGGGGCCTCATTACCAAACAGTGCCAATGCCATTGGTTTCTCCCTCAGACTGATCTACTTTTCTAAAATGCAAATCTTTCAAACACATGACAGACATTGTGCAATAATATTTGCTGAACATATTAAAGTGAGTTCTCTGTTTCAGTTTCTTGGCCTGAAAAGGCATCTGGGGCCCATTTGGGGGCTGCAAGGTGAAGGTTGCTGCTTATGTGGACAGGAAGGAACCAGAAGGATTCACATTTCATCCAGGGGCCCTGGACCCCTGCACTGTGAGCATGCTCACTGTCCAAAGGAGGCTCTGGAATAACCCCCCTTCCTCTGTTCTATGGAAACCCATGCCAGGACAGGCCTCTCCTCCTATTCCCAAGTCTGCCAAGAACAGCCTATTCCACAGCTGTGTAATCTGTTCCACATTACAGAGTTTGAAGTAACATACCAGAAAAACTGTCTGCTGCAGAATATTTTAAGTTAAAACTTTTCTGTATACTTTCTGTATCCACCAAACTTCTATTTACAGAACCTTTACTCAATGAATAACCCTTCCTGAGTTTCCTTCAGGAGCTATTATTGATAGCTTCACACTTTTGCTTCTATACGCCTGTACCTGGGAGGACTTACTGCCACAGCCAATAGGTCCCACCCTGGAGAAACCTGCAAGCCTAATATCCCCAGGACATCATCCAAGTTCCAGCCCCAAATCTCACCCTTTTGAGTTAAAGCAATTGTGGATGCCATACAAGTGCTGACTTCCTCCTCTTTACCATAGTGTCCTTGGTCCTTTCCCTTTCATATTACTCTTTTGGTTTATTCCTCTTATTAGGTAGCTATCAAGCTACTGACCACTCTCATGACACATGTAAAAGTGTGCTTTCTTAATTTAAAGCCTACACTGAGCTCTATTTTGCTCGATCATACCACCCACCTGAGCTACCCTCCTGTTACCTTTCTTCTTGGTGAGAAACTGAGACTTGTCAAGAGGACTTTCCCTGGGAAGAACATGATATCACTTTACAATGTGGGCATTTGGGCTTCAAAGGGGATCAGCTTCAAAATTTACCCTGTGATGGTTTCAAGCTTGAGTGTCAGTTCCAAGGCTTTAAATCTTCCAAGCATAATACCCCTATGTGGTCCTAATCTGAAGCCCCCAAACAACCCTCCTGGTAGAAGTGAGGTGTGATGTGAGCTGCCATAGAGGTAGTGTCTTCCATCATACTGGCAACTTCACCATAATGAGTTTTAGGTAGGAACTCAATTATAAATTTCATCCCAGGTAACAACTGGACCTCAAGCAGCTCTCTGGCTAGCATTCTGATATCCCACTTCAACAGGAGCTCACTTTCAGAGTTATAAAATTTGTGATTTAATTTAATGAATCCATTAAATCTAGAAGGGTGAAATGTGATATAATTTTTTGTAGTTCTGGAGACCAAGCCCATGGCTTTGTGCATGCTAGGCAAAGTACTCTACCACTGAGCAACACACCTAGACCCAAGGGTGTTATTTTAATAACACTGCATGTCCAAAAATATAGCCTTTGGCCAAAGTTGTACTGAGATTTAAATAGATGGTTCAAACATTTTAATTATTAAAAATATATTAAATGAATCAAACCACTTATACAAATATTTGGTGAAAAACAAATATACAAATGGAATAAAGGAGAAGAAAATTGAAGATAAAAATGTAAGAAGTCATAATTATATTTAAGAATCATGAGGACAATATGTTCAAGAAACATCTTTTTAAAAGGAGAATATAATTGACACCCTCTTGTAAAATGTATTCAAAGAAAGCAAAAGGTTTTAATCAATCCAAGAAATGTGTGTGGGAGGAGAGGGGTGGGAGAAGTAGAGAAGGAAAGGATGAAGATTTTAAAAAAGGGAAATAAATCCTATTAAAGACAAATCTGAATGAAATGAAATAATTATCCTGGTGAACTGGGAAACCAAATAGTCCTGTTGTAGAGACTGTTACACAATTTTTACCCCCAACTGGGTTCTTTTTCTCTCTTGAAATTGTAAAACCAACAAGAAGACTAAGCACTGATTGAGCAGTGAATGATGCTTTATTCTTAGCCAAGTATAGAAGAAGCAGGAGGAAGGATTCACAGATCAGCCTCTTGACCCTTGGGAGTCAGGAGATTATTTACAGACAGTAAAAGAAATGAGGAGAAGGCATAGGATAATAAGGCGGGGTGATATTCACGTCTTTATTTATTTATTTTTATGTGGTGCTGAGGATCAAACCCAATGCCTCCTCATATGTGTGAGGCAAGTGCTCTGCCACTGAGCCACAATCCCAGCCCTGAATGAGTGGTTTTCTATGAATATGGCTGCCACCTTTTTTTCCCCTTTGCATGGTTCTTTTATGTAGGACTTTCTCATGACAATTACAGACTGCCATGATATTATGGTTTGCTATTTAGCCTGCAGGTGGGATTATAAAGAATTTAAAGATTAAAGGCTGTGTCTAAGGCTGCTATATTAGATTCAACTGGTTCTGGCTGGCTTACCTGAAGAGGACTTCAGATATCTGTCCTCAAAGAGAAGCAAGATTAGGGCAGGGTAGAAATTTAGTTAAGTCACCTCTGCAGTACATTATTAGGATAGGATTATAAGGACTGGTGTTGGAAAGGTCCTTTAAAAGTTGACACATGTATACAAACCCGAACAGTGAAACAGCACAGGAAAACATTTCAAAATCAACTTATTGGAGGAAAAATAAAGCAAGAAATGAGAAACAGGATGAAGTTGAGCATCTGTTGTCCAAAAATCTGAAGTCCCAAATGCTCCAAAAGCCAAAACTTCTTGAGCATTGACATGACATCACAAGTGGGAAATCATCCATCTGAGTTCATGTGATGGATTACAGTCAAAAGGCAGCTGTAGTAAAAATATCATATAAGGACCTTCATGTTTGTGTGGAACATTATGGAACATAAATAAATTTTACCTTTGGTCTTGGGTCTCATCCCTAAATAACATTATGTATATGTACAAATATTCTAAAAATTGAAATCTGAAACATTTCTAGACTCACACATTTCAGATAAGGACTATTCACCCTGTATAAGAAAATAAAGTGAGGTATTTAGAAATATCAAGTCAATGTTTTTCACATTTTCTTTTTCAAGGATCAATAATCAGACTCAAGATAGTTACTTAAGAAGTTATGCACCTGAGGAAATCCAAGAAAGGCTTACAAATCACATCAACTCAGACACAGCTGCTGATCAGTTTCAGGATCCAAGGTTTCAGATATTCTAATGATGATCTTTTTTTTTTCACTCCTACGATCTGTAGTAGTGTAGTTTTGTTTTTGTTCACTGTAGATCTGTTTTTCCATATTGAAATAACAGGGCACACATATGTTTCATCTCATATCTTTGGTCATCAAAAGACATATTGAGATATTATCTATGGGACCTATTAAAAAATCCTCGTAAAGATTTGTGTGCAGTCCCAACATGGGACTAACCAGTTGCTGACAAAGAGAATCCTGTGAAGTTTCCACATATACATATGGAAGGAGGTAGCAGAAGTAATCAGAGGAAGGAGGGTCCTGGAAAAACAGATAAAAGGACATAATCATACAAGTTGTGCTAATAAATGTAACCATCTTTATCTTATTGAATCTTAATGGAAAAATTAAAATAAAATCAAACAGATTCAATGGAAGTGGAAAAATCAAAAAATCTATTAATATTAAAAATGAATGAATCAAACTAACTGTTCATCAAAGGATGAATTAATAAAGAAAATGTGATATGTGTATCTATGGAATAGTATTCAACAATAAGAAAAACAGTATTCTATCATTTGCTACAAAATGGATGAGTCTAAGAACACCATCATGTTAAGTGAAAAAAGTCAAGCATAAAAAAGACAAACATTTTGTGATCTCACTCATATGTAGAAACTGTACTGATTTCATAGAATTAGAAAGTAAAATAGTGATTATCAGAAAGTGAGAAGGGTAGTGAGGAGGGAAATAGCAAGAGATTGTTCATCAGCAATCTCTATTTTGTACATAATACAGCTAGTAGGAATATGCTCTAGTGTTCTATAGCATGATAGGAAGATTGTAGTTAATAATTTGTTGTATATTTAAAAATGGCTAGAAGAGAGTATTTTTTAATAATTCTAACAGAAGAATGATAAATGTTTGAGGAGATGGATATGCTTAATTACTCTAATTTGATCATCACACTGGTATGCATATATCAAAATATACCATTCCCCATAAATGTGCACAATTATTATGTTTCAAGCAAAAATGATTTAACAAACATTCCAATGATGTTATGTTTATTAATTTAAAAAAATTCAAATATCACATGTATTGATATGGGATTTTCCTTAACTACATTCTGAATGTGTCCTTGTTTTATAAACACTATGATTTGGTAGGGAGGGACTACAACAATTTTTATTGGTATTTCTCAACATTCCAATCTCAGACATCCTCTTCACAGTTCCCACATTTTCTTGAACAATCTCAACTGCTCTCTTTTTCCCCCCTCCCCCATTTGCTTATTTCAATATGAAGATTTCTTTCTTTTCTCTCTCTTTTTTTTTACTTTCTTATTGTTTTATTACCAGATTAAACAATTCATGATTCACCTAATAAACAAGAATGATGCCTTTCTCACAGAAAGTAAATTTGACATACATGAAAAAGCATTTTATAGATAAAATAGATGCACAGGTGTTTTACATTCCATTCCTAGGAGATTGACATTCCTAGATCACTATGTTTTCCCATCATTGTGGATATTCTGTACAGGAATAAGCTTAAAGGTACAAGTGATAGAGGTACTGCTGAGGGGTCGATGCCTCTGTGCATATTGGTCTGTCTTAGTGCATACTTTTCTGTGCGGCATTCATGTATTCATTAGACATGTACTAAACTCCCATGTGTCAGGAAGCATCCTAGCTACCAGAGATCTCTATCCTCAAGAAGCTTATCTTTTACTGGTGTATTTTATTCTCTTCTTGTGTCCCTGATGTCCACTTTATCACCCCTGTCTGGACACATGAGGCATTCCATGTCTGGGATTCCCTGTGAGAGCTCATTTCATTCTGTCTTCACCTCTTTTCCTTTCTTTCCTTTCCCTCATTTATATGACCTTCCCACATTAGTTTGTTTTTTCTTTCTTTATTCGTTCTAATTAGTTTACTGGTACATAGGAAACTCAAGTTTCTGCATGCACCTATACCTGTCTCTGGGACTCATGCCTAACTTGATTCTGGATGTACTCAGGTGAGCATTTCCTAAAAACTAGATTTCACTGTCTGAGAAACTTGAGCTACTATCTTTCTCTTAAACTTCCTCCTTCTCCAGTGGTCATCCATCTCCCCTTGCCTCCCCTCACGACTTTCTCAACCAAACGGGAAATTTAGGGTCAATATTACCACCCAGGTTCTACAGACCCTCCCGTCGGGCTCTCCTCTGGCCCCTCCCGCCCTGGCAGCCTGGCCGCGGCTCGCGGACGCGCAGGCGCACTGTCCAGTACCGCCGCCGCCCCGCCCCGCCCTGCCTGCCGCTGCGGAAGGCGCTTCTCTCCGCAACGCGCACTTCCTCTCTTGGAGTCCGCGGAGGGAGAGCCGGCTCGAAGAGCTCCCGGAGACAGAGGCCCTGCCCTTGTCAGACGTCGCAGACATGTCCGAACAAAGTAAGGACCTGAGCGACCCCAACTTTGCAGCGGAGGCCCCCAACTCTGAGATGCACAGCAGCCCTAGGGTTCCGGTAGGGGTCCTTCCTCCCGCCTCTCCCCCCGCGACCCTCGCAGGGCCACCGAGCCCTCCTGTAGGCCCGACGGCCTCTCCTCAGGCCGCGCTGCCGCCCCAGGCCCTGAGCGAAGAGGAGGACCCGAAGATCCTGCAACAGGCCGCAGAGGAGGGTCGCGTCTACCACCCCCCTGAACCTGCCCAGCCGCTCCCACCGCCGCCGGCCCCTGCTCAGCTAGTGCAGAAGGCTCACGAGCTCATGTGGTACGTGCTGGTCAAGGACCAGAAGAAAATGATCATCTGGTTTCCAGACATGGTGAAGGATGTCATCGGCAGCTACAAGAAATGGTGCAGAAGCATCCTCAGGCGCACCAGCCTCATCCTTGCCAGAGTTTTCGGGCTGCACCTGAGGCTGACCAGTCTCCACACGATGGAGTTTGCGCTGGTCAAAGCACTCAACCCCGAGGAGCTGGACAGGGTGGCGCTGAACAACCGCATGCCCATGACAGGCCTCCTGCTCATGATCCTGAGCCTCATCTATGTGAAAGGTCGTGGTGCCAGAGAGAGCGCCGTCTGGAACGTGCTGCGCATCCTGGGGCTGAGGCCCTGGAAGAAGCACTCCACCTTCGGGGATGTGAGAAAGCTTATCACTGAGGAGTTCGTCCAGCAGAATTACCTGAAGTACCAGCGCGTTCCCTTCGTTGAGCCTCCTGAGTACGAGTTCTTCTGGGGCTCCCGAGCCAGCCGCGAAATCACCAAGATGCAAATCATGGAGTTCCTGGCCAGGGTCTTTAAGAAAGACCCCCAGGCCTGGCCTTCCAGATACAGAGAGGCTCTGGAGGAAGCCAGAGCTCTGCGGGAGGCTAATCCCAGTGCCCACTGCCCCCGCAGCAGTGTCTCTGAGGACTAGAAAGGTCTGGGGGCAGATTAATGGTTTCTGACCATCACCAGGGCTGTGGAAGGGTGGGGGTGAGTCAGTCATTAGAGTATTCAGGATTTACAGTGCAGTATTTCACGTGTAACTTTTAAGTTTTCAGTACAGTGCTTTTATACCTTTTAATGCAATGTTGTATTCATTTGGGTACTATTGAGTAGTGTTTAGAATTTATGCATGTTTGTTTATAAGTAAGCTCAGTTGGTGCTTTCGCTTTTGTGCTCTTTCTTGGATTTTTTTTGTACCAGAGATGTGCTAAACTTATGAAATACATTGAAAAAAATTTCCATCTTATTCTTTTATATGGGACCGATGATGTGTGTTGGAGTGGACTGTACCTGGACATTTGGGAAGAACTCACCAGCAAAGCTGGCCTAACCAAGAGAAGTCAAGGGCCCTCTCTGTATGACCTTGCTGGGCACAGTGTGGAATGAACTGATTTGAACTGAAACGGTCTCAATGTGGGCACTTGGCACACTTTATTAAACACATATACACCCCTACCATGAATAAACTTTAATGTAAACATTAAAGATTCTTGTGATACAATCATTTTTTGGAAAAGTGTAACTTGTCTTGTTAAGAAAGTAGTATAGGTGGGAATGAGGGAAAGAGTTTATTGTACAAAATGTACATATATAACAATTTCACCTTAAAGGATGGGAAATTACTACTCATGGGTATACATACATGTGTGAAGTTTATAGTTTTATTTTTTAAAATGTGACTCATGTTTGTTTTAAAAACTTTGACACATATGAAAGTTAAAATAATAACTGGCACTATGTAGGGTAATTTTCTACATTTTTGCAAAATTAACAGCTGACCTTTGCGGACACTTAAAAAGTGTGAGCGATTATACTTATGCACTTTACAGGACTTTCACCTTTTATTCAGTCCTCACAAGAATAACCTTAATAGGTAGAAACATATTACACCAACACTGAAGAAAATGAAGGAACAAAGTATTGGCAATGAATTTTCCATAGATCATAAAGCTTATTCAAAGAAGGAGCTGGGATTTGAACCAAAATACAATAAATTTAGAGCCCAGAATCATCCTACCTGCCTAAAATTCCCTCCCTGCCTTCTTGCATTTATTTACTTTTTAGTTCCATGTTAATTTGCTCTCTTACTCCCCACCCCCAACACTCACATGGGCTCTGTCACACACACCCTCAAACTAAGGATTTTATTTTTCTAATTATAACAGTCTTTTAGAGAAAACAATATTATGGCTGTATAAATTAAGAAAGTGAATTTCAAAGAGACTAATTGACCTAACCAGGTCATATTCCTGTTTAGCACTGAAGGCAATATTTGAAACATAATTTTTCTTAAGGGTTGGAGATGAAGGAACCTTCTCTGATAAGTGGTACCAGAGGAACACACCTGATACCTGGAAGGGGGAAATGGGGTTGGGGTTGGGAGATTGCCTATTGAGACCTTTGTGGCCCAGCAGGTCTTCAGTGGCAGTGGGACACTAGGTAGCCCCTAGGAGGGCGGAATGGGGTGAGGAGGGATGACTGGATAAATATCTCAGTATAAAGCTTTCAATCCTGGTAGAAGGAGGGTCTTTAAATTAAAGGGAGCTTTAATAAGATTGGAAATCTTTTAAATAAAAAAAAGTGGAAAAGGATATTTTACCAACCCTAGAACATTTTCTGTGGAAGACAAATAACAAAGGGAACATGTCCACATCCAAAAGAAGTAAACTGGGAGTAATTTGGGGGTGAGAGAACTGATTGATGGATTTGGAGCTGGATTCCCAACATTTAACTAGCATAATTTAGCAGGTGGATGCAGGTGCTGAAAATGCTTTAAAAGCCCCATATGTGCTGAGATAAAATCCATTCACAATTTACTAGCTCCCTATGAATTCTTTTGTGGGTGTGAGGTGGGAAATAGGGACATTTCTGCAATAACCCAGGTAAGGGTGACTTGGCTTTAATGTCACCTATAGCATGGAATCAATGTAAATATCATAGCTGCTTAGAAACTTGGGGATCACTGAAAAATCTTATTTCTCCACAAACCACCAAAGACAAAACAAATCTATCCCCTTTCATTTAAAATTATGAAGCTGTCCAAGATATTCTGTTACTAGAGCAGGGCCATCTCCGTCATTCCTGTCATGATACCGTCATTTTCTTTAATATCCTAAAACTTCTGTCACTGCTGGATTAACTCCTTGCAGCAAGTGTAACTCTTGTACAATATTTAGTCAAACCCAGAAGTCACCAGGCAGACAGTACCCTCACCTCCACATTTAACTCCCTATATTTGCAATCATGATCCTCTTTGCTGTGGGAGGCATGGAAAAACACACAAGGTCACCTGGCACAGGCACTCTAGCCATGCCTTAGAGGAAAGAAAGTTTGCAGTAGGGCAGGATTTTGAAAAAACAAGGAGCTGAATCCAGCAAGACACATGTGTAGAGCTGCTCCACTGTTCTGTCTCAGAGACAGCCAAACAGACAAGCAAGCTTTGCAGATGTGAAATAGGTTTAACTCATGACACCTGGTCTGACAGAGACAGCAGCTTGGGGAATAACTATGTTAGATTTTTCAGGCTGGACTTTTAACGGTTGTAGAGTTTGCCAAATATTTTGTAAAATGTTTGTCTCTGAAATTCTGGGATGTTTGATTCAAGAAAGCATCAGTGGATTCTCAGTCCAAGATAATGGTGTAGTGATGCTCAGACTGCTGTGTCTGGGAAAGATTTTGCTAATTCTTTATAACATGTAATTTTTACTGCCAACTGGAACCTCATTTCTTTACAAACACTCATACACACATTTTGTTTTAATTAAATTCATATTATTAAAGTCATGGAGGGCAGAAAGGACCTTTGGAAATTTAATATTAATTATGATGATATCAAATTTAAGCTTTCTTGGGAGGAAATGAGTGACTTTAAGTAGTGTCAACTAGGAAAGAGCTGTTTTTTTTTATTAGTTGTTCAAAACATTACATAGCTCTTGACATTATCATATTTCATACATTTGATTCAAGTGGGTTATGAACACCCATTTTTCCCCCTTATACAGATTGTAGAATCACATTGGTTACACATCCACGTTTTTACATACTGCCATACTAGTGTCTGTTGTATTCTGCTGCCTTTCCTATCCTTTACTATCCCCCCTCCCCTCCCCTCCCATCTTCTCTCTACCCCATCTACTGTAATTCATTTCTCGCCCTTCTTTTTTTCCCTTTCCCCTCACTTCCTCTTATATGTAATTTTGTATAACGATGAGGGTCTCCTTCCATTTCCATGCAATTTCCCTTCTCTCTCCCTTTCCCTCCCACCTCTCGTCCCTGTTTAATATTAATCTTCTTCTCATGCTCTTCCTCCCTGCTCTGTTCTTAGTTGCTCTCCTTATATCAAAGAAGACATTTGACATTTGTTTTTTAGGGATTGGCTAGCTTCACTTAGCATAATGGAAAGAGATGTTTTAAATGAACTGATGCATTTTATTCATTTCTCTGCTTGATCAACCAGTTGTGCCTCCCTCTACCTTGAATCTTACCAGGCCAATTTAGAAGCACCACCTCCTAGATCTCTCTGCTAGCCCTGAGAGCACAGCCATGTTCAAACTCCTCACTCAAAATACACATGCGATTTATAAGTGCTTCTTGACATTCTATTCCAGTATTGTTAAATACTTAAGAGAGTGAAAACTGTAACTGAACTGTTAACTATTTCCCTGATGCTTGACTTGGAGATTAGCATATGGATGTGCTCAATAAGAATTTGTTAATCAGGTGAAGAAACATTAGAAAAGACCTACCTTTGTTTTCTCCTACAGGAAAACAAAGTCAAATATGGAAAATAACAATCAAACAATCTAAAGCTTAGAAAGTATAGATAAGTTGAAATTAGTAAAAGAAAACAAAGAATTCAGAAAAATAGCAGAAACAGAATATTGTTTTCAATTGGTTTCTTCAAATATTCCAACAAAAAAGCCAGTATTTAGTTTTGTTTGTTTGTTTGTTTATGTTTTAAAGAATGAATACTACAAATAAACAACTTCTTGCTAGGTAGATGGACCAGTGACAAAAATAGGTCAGTGTCACAAAGGTAAAAACAAATATAAGTGGGAAAATGAAAAAGAAAACCCAAAACTCATTTATTAAATCAAGATACTTTATTAATTAATGAAACATATAGTAAAAGTGAATATCTGGTACTAGAAAGAGTGAATTGAAATTGTCATTCTAATGTCCTGTTATAACCACATATAACCACATGTAATGACCACATGCTGTCTTATGCACTAATATGCATATTGAGTATCTAATATGTTACAGAGGTAGTCAGTACTGGGAGGTAGAGATGAAATGATGAACAGAATAGACATTGTCCTGTGATCACAGTACATTCACAATGTTGAAAGAAACAACTGAATAAAAAGAATTATACTTCAGTACAGTGAGCGCCATTCTAGGAGAAGTATGAGGATAAAGAGGCACCACAACTCAGATATTCCAAGAGAAGTGTCATAAAGCATATGAAGCATCTATGAGAAGAGAAGTAACTAACAATGTGAAAGAGGTGAAGGGAAGGGTAGACTCAGCAGGATGATTTCTTTTTGTTTGGGGACCTGCTGTGTAAATACACACAGAATCCTGAGTCCATACATTTTATGGAAAAAAATTGTAAAAAGAAGGTGGGAAATAAATTTATAATCAGGATATCTAAAACATACTTGTTTATATCTTAATTTGCCTCATTATTTTTTGTTTCACCTGTTCAGGGGTTGGAACCCTTAACTATATTACATATGTTCCCACATCTGAATTGTGTCTTGTGTTCCATTATTTGCCCACCTATTTAATATGTAACAATCATTAAGCTTTCATTGTTTGATGTTTGTGTTAGTCAGTTATCCCTTGCTATGACAAAATCCCTAAGAAAAATAAGTATAAGAGGGAACAGTTTATTTCAGTTCATGATTTCAGTCCTTTGATTTAGGCTGGAGGCAAGGCAGAACATCATGGCAGATAGGGTGCAGTAGAGGAAAGCTGCTTACTTCATGGCAGCTGGGAAACAGAGACAGAAAAACAAAGAGAACAGGGACAAGATAGTCCATCCCAGGACATGCCTCCAGTGACCTACTTCCTCCTGTTCCCACCATATTCAACTTTGCACTCATCAATGGATTAATCTATTAATGAGATCAGAGCCCTTATGATCCAATCACTTCTCCAAAGCTCCACCTGTGAACATCACTGCATTGAAGACCAGACCTTCAACACATGAGCCTTTGAGGGACATTCCCCCAGACTCAACTATAACAATGTATAAATTTACTTATTTATATATTTATTTAATAGAAATTCACCCTGTACTGGAACTCAAAGATATTGGTGAATTAAACAGAGATGGCCCCCTATTCACTGCACACCCATTAGTCACTTAATAGTCATCTTTCTTATTAAATCAACTGTCCAGTATCTTAGTGCTTCTGTTTAAATAATCCATATTTTACTCAATAATAGTCCCATGGCACAAGAGTAGTGATACTGGCAATCTATTACAGCATAATATTATACTTGTCCTATTTTATTATGTTGGACTTAATTGATGAATACATGAATGGCATAAGGGACACTCAGATTTTAGACTTGAATAGAGGGTGAATATCAATGGTGTGATTTAAGGAGATATAAAAGATGGGGAAAAGAATAGGTTTCAGATAAAAACAATAAAGACTTTATATATAAGGTCCTTTTTTTAAAGAGAGAGAGAGAGAGAGAGAGAGAGAGAGAGAGAATTTTAATATATATATTTTTTTTTAGTTTTCGGCGGACACAACATCTTTGTATGTGGTGCTGAGGATGGAACCGGGGCCTCACGCATGCCAGGCGAGCGCGCTACCGCTTGAGCCACATCCCCAGCCCAATGTATAAGGTCCTTATAAAATATCACACACACACACACACACACACACACACACACACACACATATATATATATATATATATATATATATATATATATATATATAGAGAGAGAGAGAGAGAGAGAGAGAGAGAGAGAGAGAGAGAAGAGAAATATTTTCATGATTGTACTCTGGAAAACTGATACATTTCTATGTCTAATAATGAAGGAAGGGCTGGGAAACGAACTACTAAGAGTAACTGGATGAGTGATAGAAAAGTAAGCCAGGAGAGTGTTGTATCATGGAAATGAAAATAGCAACATTTTGAGCTGAAGGAAGTGGCCAAGGGTGTCAAATGTTATTGAAGTATGGTAAGCATTTGGGAGAGGGTATTTGCATTTAGTAAGGTTGTTGCTGATTGGACAAAAGATTAAGGGGGATCAAGTTCAGAGGCATATAGGGGTTCATCATGAATTCAGGTGAGAGATAATAGTGTCCTTATCCAGGAAAAAGGAATGAAAATGGAGATTAATGGGAAAATTTAAAAATATTTTGAGATTAAGTTTGCAAAAAAAATCAATGATTGATTAAATGCTAAATAAGGACAAAGAGGATTCAGGGATTGTGGCCAACTGTCTGGAATGCACAAGTCTTGAGTAATGTCAGTTTTTTTTAAACATTTTTGGAGTGCAAAGAGAGAAGATTTATGTGGAAGAATGACAAATTCATTTTGAGACATCTTTAGTTTAATTTAACTGTGAGGTATGTAAACAGAGATGTCCATTTCATTGGGGAGAAATCCATAAAAGTATAATAAATTGTATTAGAATCATATTAACTCATGAATGGGAAAATACAAGATAGCTTAGGGATAGTGCATGGATTGAGAAAGATAATCTGTGTTTTTCCTGAGCAGTATAGGTAGGAAATTCACGCTGCACCTCATTTTCAGACACCAACACTGGCTATCTTGGGGTGTTTATGTTACTTTTTGTTCAAAAGATCATATGAGTTTGGGAACCTTGGAGAGGGAGAGGAAAGAGGTGCAAGGAGGAGCATTGAGGAGAATTAAGTGGATGACCAGAGAAAGAAGGCTTAAATAATATCAAGAAACAATGGATAGAGATTAGTAATAAAGTGAGAGTTAGAGCATGTGGTGTAGAGATGCCAAGAGAATAAGGGGATGGCCAGTTGTGTTAGTTAAAATAATTGAAATTACTAATAAAGAGATAATTTCTATCTTATGAAGAGCAACTTCAATGAAATAAATATTGACAGAAGACAAACTAGTGAATTGAAGAATCAGTAGCAAAGTGAGTGTAAATTATTTGAAAACAGTTTCAGATGGACAGACACCAGCATTCAGAGAGTGGTAACACATATAGCATAAATAGAATTACTAGTCTTCAGCAGAATTAGGAATACATGCACCGTAGAGACTAGACA
Source organism: Marmota flaviventris (assembly GCF_047511675.1). Classification (NCBI taxonomy): domain Eukaryota; kingdom Metazoa; phylum Chordata; class Mammalia; order Rodentia; family Sciuridae; genus Marmota; species Marmota flaviventris. The sequence continues at coordinate 128,499,511 of NC_092499.1, forward strand.
GGAGTATAAAATGACTGATTGATGCATGCCTGTTTGTATCTGTGATGATACTGTATTTTCCCAGATGTGTGGCACTAAAAGTGACAAAGGCAGTCCCAAAAGTTCCCCAGAGAATGGACAAGACAGGAGTCTTCCTAGAAGACTCTGTCATGGCATACTCCTACAGGTGTTAGAAAAATTGATTTACCAATATATTAAGATAATAATAAAGTACCACAGCATTTCTCATTTATTCCAGAAATACAGGCCATTTCAAAATTCAAATATCAATAACTGTAATTCACCATGTTAATAATCTTATTTCAATTCATACATAAAAGGCATTTAAAAAATTCATCTCCCTGTCATGATATAAGCTTCTAATGGAAAGGAGTACCACTAAAACTAATTGCTTTCAGGTAACTTTAATTTTCTTTCATAAATAAGTAAGAACAAGCAGAATTTGAGTGTCTGTGCCTGGCCTATTTCATATCTTCCAGATCCATCCATGTTTCCATGTTGCTGCAATTAACAGGACTGCATTTTTTATGGCTAAACAATATTCCATCATGCACATGTACTATATTCTGTTTATTCATTCATTCAGGAAATGGACACCTCCAATGATTTCATAGCTTGATTTTTATGAATATTGTTGCAGTAAACATGGGAATGCAGAGAACACTTTTATATACATATTTCATTCCCCTTGGATATATGTGTGTATATGTGTGTGTGTGTATACACACACACATACACATACATACATACACACATACATATTCAATAGTGCAATCCCACTATTGAATTTCAATTTAGTAAAATTCAGATTAAAAAAATACAATTACTAAGCATGGTGGTGCATATCTGTAATCCCAGTAACTCATGAGGCTGAAGCAGAAGGATCACAAGTTCAAGGCCAGTCTTAACAACATAGTGAAACCTTCAGCAACTCAGTGAGAAACTGTCTCAAAATAAAAAAAAAAAAAGACTGGGAATATAGCTCAGGGATAAAGTGTCTCTAGGTTTAATCTCTATTTCCAAAAACCAACCAACCAACCAACCAAACAAACAAAAAAACCCAAAATAAAAAAGTACCCCTATAATTAACATTGCTTAATGTTTAATAGTGGAAGACAGACTGCATCCCTCTAGATGGGATAAACAGTAGGGTGTCCAGTCTTACTTTTCTTTACAATTTGTTAGTGAAAATTCTAGTTTATTTAACAAAGAGAGAAAATGAAGTAAAATACAGATTGAAGATAAAGAAATAAAGGTGTCTATATTTTCAGATGATAAGACTGTATAATTTTAAAACCTCAACTGATCCATGATAACAAAATGGAAATAGTCCTAGTATTAATAAGTGAGTTTTTCAAGGTCACAGGATACAAGTTTAATAAACAATATCAATTATATTTCTATTCATTAGCAATAATGATTGGGAAGTGAAGTGTAAAATTCAGTACTATTTACCGTAGCTCAAAATATATGTACAACTAATCAAATGTGTATCAAATCTGTATTTTTGAAGTATATAGAATACTGATAATTAATGAAGACCTAAATAAATGTAAAGAAATATCATGTTTATATGTCAGAAAACTCAACATATGAAATAGATCATTTATCAGCAGGATTAATACAATCCTATCAAAATCCCAGCAGTTTACTTAGATTTGTCTCAATTTTAGCACTAAAAATTCCACTTTCCAGAAAGCCGCTCTAAGGGATATGTAAATCCAATATTTTGGCTATAAGTAAAGCAGATACTATAAAACTATGATTGCAGCCCCAAGACAGGGGCTGGATTAATTTGAGCATCAAGTGAGGACAGCAAGTATTATGTTTTCTGTAGTCACCATAACTGTTTGTTCCCCTGACTACTCATGTTGGTACGATTTGCAGCTCACAAGAATGGATCATCTATTATGGCATCACTTTGACTCATGCGACTTAAGTGTACTATTGAATCAGGTTGTAATCATGAGTGCTTGTCAATATTTGGCTTTACCTGTAGCTTAACTGTTCTGCTTTTTATCAATTTTGTGCTAGTTCAATTTTTAATGTTTTGAATATTGTGACCATGTTTTCTAAGAATTCAGATAGTGAAAACAAGAACAACTGCAGTATGAAGGTAAGCATTCCCAGAAGGCTAAATGATTGTGTTAGTTTAATGGCATATGAAGGTAACAAATAACTGGATTAGAAAGATAAGTAAAAAAGACAGAGCATGTTGTACAACATACAAAAATAATTTGTGATTGGGCATTGTGGAGAAAGTGATGCAATCTGAATTTCTGTTTTAGAGCTAAAATAACAATGCACCACAGGTTGGGTGGCTTAAACAACAAAAATCTATTTCCTCACAGTTCTGAGAGGCTGAAGTCTGAGATAAAGGTGTCATCAGGGATGATTCTTTCCAATATTTGTGAAGGAAGGAACTTTGCAGGCCTCTTTCTTTGGCTTGCAGATGGCTCCACAATGTCTTTGGTCTCTATAGAGACCAAATCTTACAATATGCAGGTGAGACAAGCAAGTAGAGGTGTCCCTTGGTATCTGTGGGGTATTAAGTCCAGGACCCCTCTGGATCCCAAAATCCCTTATTTAAAAATGACAAAGTATTTGCATATAACCTACATACACAATTCTATGTACTTTTTTTTAGCAACTCTAGGTGATTTAAAATATCTAATCCAATGCAAGTGATATGTATAGATAGTTGATATACTGTATTACTTAGGAATAATGGCAAGAATAAAAGTCTGTACATATTTAGTACAGATACAATTTTTTGACTACTTTTTGATCTGTGATTAGTTGAATCCATGCATACAACCACAGGTGTCTAGGACTGGTTACATTTCTAAATGGGTTAAATAGGAATAATTATTTAACCGTTTATTTGTTCTGTCTTCTAAAATGATAAATTACAGTTGAAAATTTCAGCTTAGGTATACCACACAAACAACATACATCATCATATCATTTTTTCAATAGCTCTTTGGAAATGAGTGAAGTTATATCTCCTAACTCACAAATTGCAGCTAAAATGTCCTCTGGTCAAACAAAACAGGATACGTTGGTAACAGATGTATTGGTGCTCTTCCATGTGGAGCTGATTCTGTTAGATCTTTTCCTCGATCATGTTTTCCATTGTATATCAAGTGATGCAATAGCTAATGGAAATACACAATGTACTGCACGTCTTAGTCATTTTAAAATGAAAAATAGAGCTTCCAATTATCTTCTTGGTTTTTATGATAATTTTAATTAAACCAGAGAAAACATAAAACAATAGATTATTTATATCTCATTCAAATCCTAACTAGATGTTGCTCATCCATATGCATATTTGGCAGACAGTACAAATGTAAATTTGGCAAATTTCATTCAGTCTATGAGCTTCTTATCAAAGGAAATGAAAATATATTACATGCTAAATGTCTCACATTTTACACAACACTACTAAAAAGGGCTATGTATGCTTGGTTGTAGCTTTTAAGGCTTTCATAATTAGAATTTTTGATAACTTTTCAATTTTTTGAAAACATGCAGAAACACAAAAGATATTGTTGGTTTTAGAGAAGTTGAAGAACAAAGCATCCTTATACACGTACCTACATGACAGATCAGGAGATCACTGCCAGTCGTGGAAAAGACAACAATTTTCTGATTTGCTATAAAATCATATTATCAAACTGTGAGAGACAACTATCATTCTCTAATTTGGAAATGCATTAAGGTTGAGAATTTTAAAAAAGGAGAAAAATAAAATGGAAAATTATGTGATTTTTCACCCAAAACTTTTGGTGATCATTGAAGAGGTGGGAAGGAGCTGAAAAAAGGACACTTAAGTTGACTGATGTCATGTTTTGGTTGCAATAAAATCTGATAGGACAAAAATAAAAAACATAAACAAAAATTCCTCACATTATAGGGAAATAAGTCTATTTCAGAGGAGAGCCAAATTAAACAAGACTTTCTCAATTTCTTCTTAGAAATTGTAATTTGTTTGGGATGCAAATTCAATTTTTCAAGTTCAAAGTATTTCTGTCTTGAAACTACTGAGAAAGAGGGTTAACTTATGATGACATCTAAAACAAATAGAAAAAAAAAACCTGCATAGAGTAGAGAAATAAGACTTTATTGGAGGATAGCCAGATCAAACAGGAATATCTCAGGATTTTTTTTCTAGAAATTGTAACTTATTTGAAATCTAAATTAAACTTCATGAGTTCAAATTACATCTGTGCATTGAAAGTATTTTTTTTTCATGATAAAAAGGGTTAACTTACAATGATATCCAATTTGCTTGCACATTTTAGATGCCTGTAACTTTATTTAAATTAATTGAAGCAAAGGAACTCATGAACAAATGACTGGTCTACCAAACCAAGCCTGTAGGTACAAGTAAAAGGATATAAGTCTGCTGTTGCTGATGGGTATAAACCTAAGCATTCCATGCTCAAACTGTCTTGTTTAACATATAATTAGCTTGATATCATTATGTTGGACTTATGCTTGGAATTAATGTGGACTTAATGAGAACAAAGCAACAAGATTAGTTAGAAATTGTGCTGCACACAATTTCACCAGTACACAAAATAAGGATATTATAAAAGTTGCAGGCATTATAGAAAAATATTGTTAAAAAGGTAAACAGAAGGAGGAAGATATCCCACTGTCTCGTGAGACAGAAATAATTATGTCATTGCTATTTTGAAATAAATATTGAAATATTCTCTAGTTCTTTTGAATTGACATTCTCTTTCTAAACTCAATTGTTTATTTTTTTAAAAAATATATGGTATAAGAGTTACACGTACAATCAATAGTTAAAATGTTATGTTTAGAAACATTATAAAATATTATTATATTTTCACTTACATATTAGTCTTACTATTTTATCAGCTCATTAGTTATGCCATTAATTACTACTAATTACCATTGTTAGCTATTAGTTTTGTTTTTAAAATATTATTTATTTCATACAAAAGTAAGTGATATAGAATAACATAATTTCAAGGAAACCCCTCCTTTTTAATACTATTATATTAGTATTAAGTGTATAGTTATTTATTACACATTACAATATTTCGATTTATTTTGCCTTCTCTGACTGTCTTTGGTTGACTCACTTAAAAGTTGGCCACCTTAAGATATAGACAAGCTGACTATAAACTTTCTATTAAAAATCAAAGGAACTAGAATAGCTCAAAATGTGTAAAAGGTGAATAAAGTTGAAGGAATTGCTATATGCCATTTTACTACACAATTTGGCAATCAAAGCACTGTGGAATTTGGCAGAGGCATAGACACATAGATCACTGGAGCAGAATAGAGAACTCAGAAATAGACCCACACAAGTATAACCAACTGATCTAACAAATGCACACACACACACACAAAAATCAACAGAAAGATAATCTTTTTAACAAATAACATTGGAACAAATATAGAGATCTGTATGCAAAAACATATTAACAAACCAACATCCAAAACCTGAACAAAAGCTTTACACCTCATACACAAATTAACTCAAAATGGACCACACCTTTAAATATAAAATGTAAAACTTTAAAACATTTAAAGGAAAACACAGGGAGAAAGCTTTATAATGTAGCATTAGGTGAGTATTTTCCAGGACATTAGAAACATAATCCAAGAGAGGAAGAACTGAAAAATGAGACTTTGTGAAGATTTAAAGTCTATTGTTATCTGAAAGACACTGTTTAGAGAATAAAAAGACAAGCCATAGATAGGGAGAAAGGTTTGCAAGCAGTTAAAAGAGGTAATCTGTCCAGGATATAAAAACAACTCTCTAACCTCAGCATTAAGAAAATGAAAAATCCAATTAAAATGGTCAAATATTGTAATAGACGCTTAACCAAAAAAGGCATATGGATGGCAATAAGCACATAAAAATACGGTTGACACCATTAGCCATTGGGGAAATGTAAATTAATATTGCAATAAATACCAGTACACATATTAAAATGACTAAAGGAAAATATGCTAGAAATATCCAAAAAGGAAAAGGACAACTAGAATTCTCAAAATTGCTGGTGAAGTGTCAAATCATACAACACTCTACGAACAGATTAATGATTATTTATGAACACTTACTCACCATATGAGCCAATGGTTTTCATTCAGTGCTGTGCATTCACAAATGAAGGCAAATGTTTATAACAAAACTTGCATGCTAATGTTTATAGCAGATTTATTCTGCAATAGCCCACAACTGGAAACATCTCACATGTCTTTGAACAATTGAATTGATGAGTAAACTGCTGTGCACATATGCAATTAAATATTTCTCAGTAATAAAATAAATTAAATATTGTTACATAGAGCAACTTGGAGGAATCTGAAGGGCATTGTGTTGAGACCAAAAAAGTCTGAAAAGGTTACACACAGTACAAAACCAATTTATGATTTTCTAGAAATTACTAGATAATAACAAAGTATAACAGGTAAGTGGGTGTCTGGATCAAGGGAAAGTTGTGATGGTAAGGCTATGAGAGATGATGGAATAGCTCTGTATCCTAATTATATTGATGATTACACAAATTGGTGCATGTAATAAAATTTTGTGGAGCTAAATACTCCCTCAAAAACTGAGTGTTTTTCAAAACTGATGAAATCTCAGTAAGGATGCTAGTTTATTTAATAGTAGTATAGTAATATTAATGTTTCACTTTTGATTATTACACCAGTTTTATAAGTTCTCTTCATTGGGAGAAACTGGGTGAAAGGGATATAGGAACTAGGTAATAGTTTTGCAACTCTTTTATGATTCTAAAATTATTTGAAAATAAAAAAGTTGAATGAATTATTCTGTTAGAGATAGACAATAAAATAATTATTTTTAAAAGAAATGTGTGGCATTGATCATTTTGCATACATAAGGTACCTGGTAATGTGAGAAATCTAAAGTCCAACATTTTACATAATGCAGATTGGAAGGCTAAAAGGAAAAAGAACAACACTTCTATAGGCCTGTAAAATCATTAAAGTTCACACAATATGTCAGACTATTAATGATGATGTTAACAATAATGTCTAGTGCTTACTAAGTACTTGATATGTAGTGCTACAACAAGCTAATAGGTATTATTATTACCACCAAGGTCTTGGGCCAAGACCTGAAGAAGTGAGAGAATAAGCCATGGGAATTACTTGGTGAAGAAAGATATGTGTTATTATTATTACCACCTTTTCACAGATGAGGAAACTAAGGCACAGAAACATTGACTGGTATAGCTTTGATCACAGAACTTGTTAAAAACCTTATTATATTTTTCACCTGAGGTGGTCTGATCCTAGAATCAGTGTAGAACTTTTTGGGGAGGGGTATCAGGGTTTGAACTCAGGGGCATTCAACCACTGAGCTATATACCCAGTCCTATTTTGTATTTTATTTAGAGACAGGGTCTCACTGAGTTGGCTTAGCATCTCTCTTTTACTGAGGCTGGCCTTAAACTTGCAATCCTCCTGCCTCAGCCTCCAGAGCTGCTGAGATTACAGGCATGAGCCACCAGGCCCAGCTAGTGTAGAATTTTTTACTATGTAAAATAAGATTTTGAAAAGTATATAAAGAGAACATCATCCAAACAGATGGAAATTCTTGCCATCCGAATTTTGATGTGTTCTATTTTTGATGTGTCTGTTTCTATTCTTTCCTTGATTCAGTAAAAAACAGGATAATTACTGAGCATATATGATGTTCCTTGTTCAAGGAATGTGGGCTACAACACTGAATGAAGGATATAAAGCCAATACCTGCATTAACCACATAGTTTCATGGGAAAAGAGAGATAGTACAAATTAAAGAAGTACAAAAAATATCAAGTTATAAATTCTAAAGGGATAACAACGAATACAAAGATATCAGAAAAACCTGTCTGAGGAGATAGTCCTTGAGCCAAGACCTGAAGAAGTGAGAGAATAAGCCATGGGAATTACTTGGTGAAGGAAGAGAGCATTGGGGACATAGAGCATAGCTTTTGAAATTGTCTGGGTGCTGGGACTGGACTCAAGGTCAGCAAGATGAAATTGGGTAAGGGAGATGGAATGTGGTATGGAGCTGGCCAGGGTCATCTTCCACTACCTCGCTTACATGTATCATTCAGAAAAATCTCTTTATACACCCAACATTTTACCTTTGTTGTTTTCTTTATTATTTGTTTTAAGAAATACAGTAATTTCTTATCCAGGCAGAACCCAATGTACAACTGATATTGCTGTGTCCACTCCCTCGCCACCTATCATCAAAGATATATGTCTTTGGATGTCTTTAGAAGAAGCATTAAGGGCACCCTTGCTGGGGCTTCATCTTAGCTTGCCCTGAGAGACCTCAGAAGAGATATTGTCGATCCTGATAACTGCATTCACAGCATTACAGCACAACAAATGGAAACTCAACCCCCAAACCCTCCCCACTAGTTCAAGAAAGAATTGAGATCTCTTAAGGCAGTTAGTAAAGGGTGTGGCTGAACTCTTCTGCCACCTTGTGACTGATTCCATTTTTCCCTTCTCATAAGATTCATGCTTCTCTAGAAACTCTTGTAATAGGAATTTAATTTTCAGGAAAGCCTTATACCAGTGACAAAGTATAGGGGGATGAGATGATGTGGACGACTTCTCAACATATAGAGAAACCTAACGAAGTAGTGAGCAATGCAATGGAGGGTGGGTAGCAAGAAGTGGCCTTGGGACATGTACATTTCATGAATACCTGTGAATGGACAGGACAGAGAACCAAGGTTAGGTGTAGAAAGGAGGATCTCAGGGATGGAATGACATTACTCCCTACATGCCTTTCCTTCTTTTAACTCCACTTGATTGTCTGAATCTTCTGTATAAAAATGCCCAAGCTTTAATAGTTTTGACATATCATTTCTCTGTGTATTCACTGTAGATCAAGAGTATACTTCTGTGGTCTAACCAACTTGGGAAATTTACCACCCTGCCCATAGTCAACTCCCTTTCTTCTTCCCAAGAGCGACACACTAAAATCTACCCTCACACTTTCAAACTCACCCTGACCTCCTTTGTGAGGAAGTCTAGATGATGTCAGAAGCCCTTTCAAGGCTTTATCCTCGTATTGTTTAAGAATGATCCAGCTTCTCTGCATTTTTGCCTTTTATTGATATAAATACATCCCATCTCCTGTACAATAGAAATTGTCCTTCAGCTCACCTGGGCACATTCTCAGTCTCCTTCTCTTTATTTCATAGACCTATGTCCTGAATATATTCAGTGCTTTCCATTACTGGCTGTAACAACAGTGCTCTTTGTCACATATTTTCCATTATGTTCTGCACTGAGCATTTCACAACCCAGGACACAGATATGTAGCACTGTCTGATAGTGGAGTGTAGTAAAATTGTTCAAAGTGTCATTATAAATTAAAACAAGCAGGGAACCACCAACAAGTCTTGGTTAAAGCATTGGTATCATTATTTTTGATCCTGTCATATTTTGAAGTAGAATGCACACTTTGGGTAAATATTTAATGAAAAATCATGCAATTTCAAAGA